>NC_135497.1:114398193-114590279 GCF_052857255.1 Amblyomma americanum | reverse complement strand
ATTGTCCTGACATCGCAGTTAATTCCATTTCACGGTGGCGCCTGCCAACTACCTGCGATGTGAAGCTCGGCGATTAACCGCAATATGATGACAAACGGTCGAGGCTGGAGGACCCAGTTTTTAGGGGTGTTTGGCGCTTCGTTCTTCAGTTGTATTCGTCTATAATCGTATTCTAAACCGATACGTATTGGTATGGCTGCCTAGCCTACCTGAAGGAAACAGCACAAGAAACATAGCTTCCATATCTGCCACTTTTCTGCTTTGAAAGGATAGCCTGCATATGTGCATATTTTACATGGTTCGTATTTCTCCCCTCAGCAAGCATGATTCATGTGTCCAAATCGAAATAAAACGATTGATTGATTGATTGATTGATTGATTGATTGATTGATTGATTGATTGATTGATTGATTGATTGATTCATTCATTCATTCATTCTAAAAAACATTAGACTAATGAATGAATGAACGGAAAGCTTCGAGACATTTAACACAGTTCACTGTTTTTCTTGCTGTCACTTAAGAACTTCAACGCACAGCGAAAATATTTTCTTTCAGCAAACAGGCTTCGGCGTCGCTTGTAGGTAATACTGGCTTATTTGCTCACACTCCGGCTGCCAAATCACAGCCGGTCTGTTATTACACTGCCAGTGAAGGTACAGAACATCAGAATGCAGGACCACACTGGGGACAATCCTCCTCCGCCCCGCGCGTAGCAACACAAGATGTGGGTCACCATCGTAGACGGTATGCACTCGAGGGAGGGGACAGTGTCAATTAATGCCGCGCTAGCGGTGCTTCGCGCCGAACGCCACGCTCATTAATTGCATTCGTGAAGAGTCCAGCGGCAGAACGATTCCTCCAAGCGCCCCCCCCCCCCCCCCCACCCTCCCCCCCATCGTGACGTAAGAGACGGCTTAATTCCCAGCCGCGGACGTGCAGTGGCCGCCGCCGCCACCGGTGGCACTGCGCGCGCAGTGGCATACACGGCGGCCAGGGACGTCAAGTGGGTGAAAGTAGGCCAGCTCGCGAGGAGCGGGTCCCGCATAAAAGGGGGAGGCCGCCCCCTGGGCTGTCCTGCCCGCGCCATTAACGTATCTGCAAAAAGGCAACACAGCCCTTCCTGTGTAATTATGCCCCATCATTTCAAAAGAGGACGGCCTCACAGCCTGTCATTACGGCGCCGCTGCCATGTTCGAACGAAATAATGAGATAGGCGCCACCACCGCTCGCAGCTATGGAGCCGCGCAGCCCCCACCGAAGCTGTGAAACGGCCGCCGTCCCGTGCACGGTTTTATAGAATCGCCCCCCGAGCCGCCAGAAGGGGGCGCGCATCTCCTCGCCGCGCGACAAAACGCCGCGCATCCTAATCGCCCCGAAAGGAATTGACACTGCGCCGCGCTGTGCATGCGGTCATTTCCGCGTAGCCCGCCGAAAAAGCAGCCGCGTTCTGTCGGGGCGACGCCCTGGGTGGCCAGAATTGTCCCAAAACGACGTCTTTCTCCGCCGTAGCGAAACGCGTGTCTCGAGAAGGACGTCTCCGATTTGGCTGAGGCAAGCCGCTGCCGTGAGATGGCGGCAGTGCGGCGACGCCCGTTTTATCGTTTCCTCGTTCTTATAGTTTCTGTTGCAACAGCGGCAGCAGCAGCTATGAAGCTGCCCGGAAAGTCATCGCGCTGGCTCGACTAAGAACCGGCAGTGCAGGTGTAATGCTCTTTGGAGCGGTACCATGCAGCATCATCTGCAGCTTGATAGAAACATTTCCTCCGAGACAGCTTCCTTTCAGCCCGGAAAGGAGTATTAGTGCGCAGCTGAATAGCAGTTATGTCAAGAAAACAACTCCATATTTCAGCGAACAAACCGGATGACCGATGCACCGAAAAAGAAATAACTCTAAAACCGTTAAGAGCCAAGCAAGCCTTCCTTCTCCGCCTTTGACCGTTAATAAGACACTGAGCTATACAATGCAAAGGCCGCTCCTTCTAGTATACAATAGTGAAACAAGCAGTTTATGCGTAGCTGGAACTGCAACTTATAAAGCTCGCAATGTGTGCAAATGACTGCGGTATTCGGCAAGGACTCCGCTCCTTCACACACTATGCGCTCGCTGGCATCGTCAGTCGTTTATCTGTGAACTATGCCCATTTTCCTACTTCAGCACCATTCAGCCTGCGTGCAGCGCTTTCTCTCCGACCGCAGCCATGCTTTCTGCTCATGCTATGTCGGTAGCGTACCCATCTTGGATGCATGCTTACGCGCCAATGCTATACACACGTATGTGGGGAACGCCGTAGTGTAGGGCTTCAGATTAATTTTTAAACGCCCCGGGAAACTTTAATACGCATCGCAAACTTTCGGTACGCGCACAATTTTGCATTTTGCCTCCATCGAAACGCTGCAGCCGCGGACGAAATGCAATCTGAGAATACTGGAATCTATAGGCGACCCTGCGATTTCAAGGACTACATGCGAGCGGTATATGAATTCTGGATTTTATTAGCGGTGGCAGAACGCTCATAACTCTGAAAGAACTTGGCTAGCTAGGCATGCTGGTTGACTGCGTCTGCGAGCTTTCTATGTGTACGAAAAAAGAAATAAAGGGCAGGACTTAACGCTCATCACCTGCTCAGTGAGAACTTTTCTACTTACAGTATAAGGTCTTCCCTGCATAGATACTTATTTGTATCTATTTGTCACGAAATCAGGTTTAGGGGCCGAGTACACTTATAACAGACTATCGATATCAAAAGATCCATGTACTGCACTAAAGTAGTGAGTATTTACTCATTTCCATATCAAAATTATTTAGGGATCTGTACCCTGGGGATCGGCACGGGAACGTTGGTCATATTCTGAACTTTTCTGCCGTTCACATCCAGCGGCTACTCGTTGCGTAGTTTGGCTTTTCAAGAAGGATACATTGCACCTCTGGCTCACTGAGTCTGATACAGTGGAATTCGCTGGCGCTGTAATAGGTCTGGCACTAATTACTGTAGAAATAGAGATCAGGAGGCAAGCAAGTTTAAGCCGCGAACTAACAAGGATTGCGAGGAGAAACGCAATTAATTCACAACGCTTTTCCTCATGAATTCAACTGAATGTTACCCTGCGACTCGGAGAAATTTAATCTGTGGTGCCATGTCACCTTCGAACTTCTTTTGCCACTGGAAAGTCATTTCTCGGCTACATGGAGTAGCTGGAATGTCAGGAAAAAAAAAAAAAAACCGGTCCTCTTTCGTCGCGACAAACGAACCGTTCTGTTCGTTTTTGTTATCTCATTTTTATTGCGCCAGACACGTGACTTCGGGGGTCATCGGGAGGCGTTGGACATATCTGAGCCTCACGCGCGTTTCCCATCTCGAACGAGCGTCGGGACGCCGCTCCTTCCCGCGCGCAAGACGGCGCTCTTCTTTGCAAGCGCGCAAAAATAAGCGTCCCGGCAAAGACAGCGCGGGGCGGCGAGGCGTTGAGCGTGCCCAGGTCGATAGCCTTCGCGGATCGGCCTGCCGACCTCGGCGACTCCGGGAAAGGGACGCCGCGAGACAAAGCAGCTTCGTCATCAGAGCAACCCGGGCCGTTTAGCCGCGGCGGCGGAGTCATTGAAGCCGCGAGAGATCTGAGTCGCCTTTCAGCCGCTGTAATGCATTCGTTTCCACACGAGACAAGCGCCAAAGCAGCGCCGCTCCCCTACCGCTCTGACAACCTCATTTCGCTCTCTACATCCGTGTGCCATTCTGCGAGCCTTGACGGATCTGTGTATCTCGTGCCGCCAGTATCAACATGCAATCCCCGCCGCGGGGTCTACCGGCTTCTGGGCACCGGCCGGGCTCCCTACCTCCCCGGCAGATGGCGCGCGGTGGTCTCCGCGCTGCCTGGGTGCCGCCGCTGCTCGCATGGTGGTTTTTCGCGAAACCGTTTTGCCCGTCATCCGTCTCCATCAGGCCGATGGCGTCTCATTGGAGGAACAATGATGACGAAGTAAGTGACACGCGCGGGGCCTTGCAGAAGGAAAGCCTGCAAACATCGCCACCGACACAAGTGGAAAGCTTGCGAACGGCTGTACTTGGATAAAGAGACCGGGATAAAGTGTGGGCGACGCGGTTCCCAAACGCTTCCATCATGCTTGTTATAGACATCGGCTAGCGTTTATGTTTATTCCGTCAGACGCTTCCGCCACACCTACTAGAGCAAGCTCGATGAAACAAACTTGACCGTCAAGCCCGAGTTACTGACAAGAGCCTGCTCAGACTTCGCGTATGTCTCGGCCCAAACGTGTAATCGGGGAGTTGCAACCACAGCTATAGCATCGCGCAGAGACCTTACGCGAGTGACAAGTAGAGCTCCGGCAGAAAAACTGCATTTGTAACCAGCCGCGACTTCATCTTCTGCCTTCAAACCCGAAAATGCGCTAATGAATAAGCAGTACAAGCTAGAAAGTGGAAACTTTATCAAAGAAAATCTATATGACACCCAAGTCCACGTTCCCAGTCATGGACTGCACTCGCTGGGGTGCGGCGCGGCAGTCCGATTTAGGTCCAGTACAGTTCGTGCTTTATTTAGGCCACCAGGAGGTGCTATATTACAAAAATTCAGCGTGGTCACTTTTGACACAGCAAACGCGCACCCGTAACCGTAACCAGCTGTCCTGGTTTTTACTTTTCTGGCCGCCAATACCAGGATCAAATTAAAACGTCGATGTACTTCTTCTTGTCTTTGCTTAAACTGAAGTCGCTCATGTCACTGGTGCTGCGATGAAAGTTGGTTTGAAGGCTCTGAAATGTTCACCTCGACGAAGAAAAAAAACCTTGAAAGAAATGTATATTTGCATTCCTTCAACCATATTCAAGGTACCTTCATTTATCTGAATTCCCGGCCGCGGCGGTCGCATTTCGATGGAGGCGAAATGGTAGGGGCCCGTGCACTGTGCGATTCACCACGGCCCTTCACCACGGCGTCTCTCATAGCCTGAGTCGCTTTGGGACATTAAACCCCCATGAACCAAACCAAACCAAACTTACGAATACGTTTTAAAATGCGGATGCACAGAAAGAAAATACACCACAATTTTCCTAATTGCTAGTCACTAAATGATAAAACACTTCAGCAGCCCACCAGAAATCCCAAGCTAGTCAGTCTAGTGAGAATAAAGGGCGCGCTATAGCTCTTAATGCGTGAGTGATTTTCCCCTTTAGATTTCGTCGAAACCTTCGGAAGAACTACTTTAAAACAGATTCATCCAAATTACGTGCACCGGTGGAAGTTTGATGGGGCAGCAGTTGGAAGCCTTCACCGACAGGATATTTTTCTCCTTCGAAAATCTTAGTGAGCATTCTTGTATTCTCTGGTGGGAGCCAAACGCCGTGCTAACAGGCATCGGACATTGGTTTTCCCTAAATTCCTCGCGCCCATTACATATCCAAGTCAAACGTTTACCAATCTTTCCTCGATAAGGACAGCTGTGCACTGTGCATGTGCTGACATATAAAGTGCGCAAACTATTGGGCCACGGCTACTTTTCGACGTTTTCGGAAAAATAGCAAACCGTGCCAAGAGCAAGGGTGGAATACCTTTCAGGGACGGGATACCTCTCGAGTGATGTGCGGGAAGTTTATTGCGAGCAGGCAACCCCCCGATAGGAGTGCAGCGCGTTCAGATGGGATGTCAGCACTTTGGAAACATGAAATTTTGCACCAGTAGCATCGCTGTGTAGATCGCCAGCTACATGTGGCCATCAAGCAGCGCTTCCATGAACGGCCGGCCACAGTGCGTTGTTTTGAAGTGGACCAGAGTGCGATAGAACAGGCCACATTCATGAACGCCACCAGAAGCGTGACTTTCCTTGGTCTTCTTTGGCCAGTGAAGCTGTTGAGTGGACTTTGGGGAAGCTCTCCCCAGGAAAACTTTCAGCTGCATGGTTCGACGAAGCAGCGGAGGTAAACCGATGCTGTAAACCGTGGGTACTGGACTCCAATTTCGTTCATGTGTGAACGCAACCACTGAATCTTGCGATCTTTATTCAACCGGTTTCGTCTCGCTGTGACATTCCAAAGACATTTTATTTCCGGGATAGGCCGTACAGGATCTCCGCCATGCGTTCATGGCGAGCCGTAAGGGAACCGACACATTCATGCGTGGCTGGACAGCCAGCCCACACCTAGCTCAGCAGAGGCAGCGACAACGTGACGAGTTGAAACCATTTTTTTACGTTTTTATCTGTGGCTATTCTTGAACCGTGTCTTATTACAGCGTCGAAAGTAGGCTCTCACTGCATGCTGATGACATTTGTATCAGCTTGGGTATTAAGACAGTGTACCAGAGTGTCCGTTGAGTGCGGCCTACATAACTTAGTAATTACCATTTCCGTTACTGACTTAGTAAATATTTACTTCTTCGTTGGCAGCTACACGTTTCATGCTTGCTCCTGTATGCGCAATTTATTCTGTGGACGCGTGTTAGCCCTTCTACAGAAATAACGTCGTCGCTTTTTTTTTTTTTCGCTTTCGACAGCACTCGGAATTCAGTATAGTAGGAAGCGCATCACACCTAACCTCCCCACCAATTGCATCACAGCTAATCCTACCGAAACGCACAAAAATTAACAATGCAGCGTTACTCCTTTTTTTCTTGTTTCCGGCTGTTTTAAAGTGTTCGAATCAGCACTAAAAAGCAAAAAAATTCATATATTCAGCTCCTATGCTCGATAGTGAAACATCTCCCGGCTCAGCATGACCACGCCCAGCGTCGCGGCACCTGCTCGGTGGCCCTTGAGCCGCACGGCACGGGTGCATAGTAGCGCACCTTATAGACATTTGACGGCATATATGCACAACGCCCCGCTGCACTATCTGCGTACATGTGCACACACAGGGCAGCCTCGTACCAGCCCCGGGGCGTGGAGCGAAAGCGGGAAAAAACCGGATCCATCGGGCCAGCGCGCGTTGTCCGAGCCGCGGCGCGGATAGATTCGGCCGGGCGGCAAGAGTAATCTAGCCACTCATCGATGCCTCTGAAACATTAAAAGGGCAGGCCGCGGCGCGAGCGGAGGTCGGTCGATCCTGGTAACGAACACAAAAGGGCCCCCGCGCGAAAGAGAAGCGCAGAGCGAAAGGAAATAATTAGGTGCTACTGCGCGGGGCTAATAGTCACTCAGTGTAATTGCCAGGCCGGGCATGCATGCATGCGCCCCGGAGCCCCGCGTGTGCGCGGGGGGGGGGGGGGGGGGGGGGGTTGTTGTTGCTGCCGCCGCCGCCGGTAGCAGGACCTGTAGCACGCGGTCGACATGCCAAAAAGAGTTGCCGAATGAGTCTCCGGTGGTTTCTCATACAAAATGAATGCGCGCCAATTTGGCTGCTGCTGCTGCAGCCGCCGGGCTCTCTCCCAGGCACCCCGGCCTGCTTGGAGCGCTTGTTTTCCTGGCCACCGTGATGCAGGCCTGATGGATCGCGCCGGCAATCGGAGGAGAGAAGCGGTGACGCCGCGGCGACTGCTTCATTTGTGTTGCTCTATCCAAGGAGAGGGGGAACTTCGGAGCGCCGCGAAGGGGGAACTTTAGGGAACGGGTTCACCAGCAGTAGGCGGGCACGTTTCGAAAGCAGCTAAGTTCAGCGCCGCTTCTGGAGTGCACACCCGCGTACAAAAGCACACATTTATCCCCTGTACGTCAACAATTCTCTGTCATGGACGCCTGTTTTTATACTGCACTTTGTCTCAGAGTTTGTTGGCTTTAAATTGAAGCTATATAGCTCCCGCGAATAATCAGGGCTCGAACTATGAAAGCGTCTCGCATGTGAGCTCATCACTCCGGATATCGCAATAGCCGAAACTACAACAGGCCGTGTTAACATTAGCAACGCGTGGAGGGTTGGACCTGTGGTTTTCTGGTGCCACAGTTGTATACATTCACTGCAGTGCCAGGAAATTGTGAAACGTATTACAGCTTATTTGTTCACATGTACTGGTCCGGAATGCGATGATTAGCTAGCGCGAATAACGTTTGCGGTCGTGCAGGACTGTTCAAAAACGAATTCCCTAGGTTAAATTTACCGTTACATTTAGCTTGTCTTCTTAGGAGACATCGGACAATGGTAGCCGCCACAAACTTTCAGTTTCTACGTATACTGTGCTTTGCTGTCTTTGTTAAAGTTGCATGGCCAATAAGGTCTGGCGAACCACCGAAATTTTTGTTGTTGCCAAAGACGATAGACTCGAATATTGTTCATAAATTTGCCTAAAAAGTTGCCAAGGTTGCCAACGGTATAAAATACTCCAAAAGAAAGGCACTCGTGCACATCGTTGCATGCAGAGTGCGTGCTGTGTGTACCTTTGTAACACCCTACGCCTGCTCGTAACTAAACACCTCATAGCCTGACGCCTGCCCAGCAATTGTCAATAACTTCACTGCGCAAGCTGTCTTATCATCTTTCGCCGGTCTCACGCAGTCGTGCCTCCCTTGGTTGTACCTTGGTCGTGGCCGGGTGGAGCGCGCCCGTCCACGATCTCGTGACCACCCCATGCACACAGCACCTCGCGGGCCTCGGTCGTCACTAGGTGGGGCGCGCAGGAGCAAGACGCCTCCACACGACTCGAAGAGCCTTTCTGGAAAACATCCTGAAATCCACCAAGTTCACCCTCGCAGGTTTCG
Source organism: Amblyomma americanum (assembly GCF_052857255.1). Classification (NCBI taxonomy): domain Eukaryota; kingdom Metazoa; phylum Arthropoda; class Arachnida; order Ixodida; family Ixodidae; genus Amblyomma; species Amblyomma americanum. Next base: position 114,581,639 of record NC_135497.1, on the reverse strand, counting down.
ATCGAATTTCTTTTTTAATTTTTTTTTAATTGGTTTTTTGGGGAAAGGAAATGGCGCAGTATCTGTCTCATATATCGTTGGACACCTGAACCGCGCCGTAAGGGAAGGAATAAGGGAGGGAGTGAAAGAGGAAAGGAAGAAGGAGGTGCCGTAGTGGAGGGCTCCGGAATAATTTCGACCACCTGGGGATCTTTAACGTGCACTGACATCGCACAGCACACGGGCGCCTTGGCGTTTTTCCTCCATAAAAACGCAGCCGCCGCGGTCGGGTTCGAACCCGGGAACTCCGGATCAGTAGTCGAGCGCCCTAACCACTGAGCCACCGCGGCGGGTGGGATCGAATTTCGATCGAATTTCTCCAATCGCCTTTTCTGACGACTTGAACGTCGACGTCATGAAGCGCAGTCAATCCGGCCTCGACGTCGCATCAGGGCTACTTCACTCTCGAAACCAGTTAAACGCAGTTTACATCACGAAACACGTGCAGCTATCTGGAGTTCAGCAGGCACTGTAGCGTAAAAGCGAATATATACGCCCATATGCACTCATTTATCTAACCGCTAAGTAGGCATATACTCGGATGCTACAAGCGGAAAGGGCACAGAGCCAATACACGCATGGTGAAACGAAATACTAATGCGCGTTCTCGTTTAACCATGAACTCAGCACCTTAGAAAATAGCAACAAACTTGTCATGTATTGCGTCAATATTTCGTCAATCATTTACCGAACCACCCAGCGCAGACCACTTTCCACTTTCATTACCATTGAATTAAGCGGCGGCCATTTCTTGCGCGTATTTCTAGCACCGTGTCCACATGCTTCAAATTTCGCTATACTATTCGCAACTTTCATGGCCTATAGGGGGCGCTTCTGATAATCTAATATGGCCGCCCTTAAGTTGATCAGTCAGCCACTGCGGTGTTGGTCTATATATACACTGCGGTTCCGGTCCGGCTCCTCGCGTTCGCAATATACTTGCGCAGTTAAGGAATATATAACGCCTGGCTACTTCATGTCCTGCATCGGAGGAAACGAGTCGCAATTCGATTATTGTGGAAGGCGAGGAGGTGCTAATATATGTAGGATGAAACCACAGCAGTGTCGTCGTGCACGATGCAAGAGTAGTGCATTCAAGAATCAGAATTTTTGCAAGAACCATGCTCATGCTTATTATGGTGCCAGTACCGTTTCCTCTCCTACCTTTCAGCGTATCGCAGTTAAGTTCCTGGCGCACATGCGCAATTTTTGCTGGGGAAGTAGTAAACGTTAGCGGTAGATTTAAAATTTCTGTAGGCTGTTCAAAGGGCTTTGCCTTGATAGAGCAGCTCGCTACTCGACCCGCACGCTTTCCAGTATTCGACGGCAGTCTCATGTTCGTTAAAATTCCCGCCAGGTGCTTACAGAGTGCGCCGCGATTTTTAAAAAAAAATTGCTGATTATCTCGTGTTTTCGGTGGAATCGATGCTCTGGCTTGCGAAAACTGCAGTATGGCTGTCCAGGTGAAAAGTTGAGTGTACAAGCCCTTGACGTCATTCCTGGTGGAAAGGCTAACCGATTATAGTCTTCATGCATATATTAATTTTGTTAGAACGTAATAGAAGCGAGGTAGGGCATCAGACTTGGGAATGGGCAAATAGCCAAGGTAGATGAAATCGTAACTAGAAGTAGAAAGCACTATTGGCAAAGGACTGCTGGCGCATGCATTACGGCTATCGTACAGTATTATTTATGCATCAGCTTGCTCAAATTTTTTACTCTGCGCTAAGACATACCGATAGCTCATGCAAGGCAGGCAGTACTAAGCACTGCAAGCATTTATCTGCAATACTATACTTGCTGAGAGACAGTTGCTTCTTTGTTGTACAAGCCACCATGTTCCGTGACTTGATTGCAAACCACATACGCTAGGCGATGCTAAAACTATTATCGTATTTACACGATTCTAACGCGCACCTTTTTCACGGAAAAAATCGCCTAAAATACATGCTCGTTAGAATCGAGTACGAAAATAAACCTAAACCAACAACAGCCTACTGTCATCGGGATCGCAAATGGCGGCTTCGTATTATATTATCGACACCGCCTACATATACTACCGCTGTCGTGGATACCGACAGGCCTCGCGAGCATCCGAGGTGTCCCGTCAGCAAGGCGGCAACCTGGATTGGAACCAGCGTGCAAACTTCGGTTGCAAAGACGCGCCGAGTTCACTACGACGCCGTTGAAGAAGTTGGGAGACGCTTAAGCTCCGCCTTTAAGGGTATGACGCGACCTCGGTTCCTCTTGCCCACGCAGACACGGACACCGTTTCCTCTTTCACAGTCGCAATCATTATTTGAAAGACCACGCTACATACATATGAGGCCCCGCTTTAACCAAGACGTACGAATGCACCTGCTGGGCGTAGCGGTAGCGTGTCTGACTACAATCCTAAGATTCCACAATAACAATCAAAACATCCGCAGATTACAACCCGAGGGTCAGGGGTACGTTTTCTGTGTAGTCTACGTAAGTGCAGTTGCTATGAATACAGCGATGGGGCTGCTCAGTAGCAGCTTGAGAGGCGACGCTTGTAACGTGAGTCGTCGTCTTTTCCTTGTTTATTTGAGGGTGACGAAGAAGACGGCGGCCGACAGCCCGTGCACTTGGCGCGTTGTTCGCAGTTGCTCCGATCGCTAACGTCCGATACGCCGCTGGTGTGGCTCGCGCCATCTATGGGAGTATTTTGTAACAGCCACCTTTTAGACCAATCCTGATTTTTCCGGCACGCCGACGGCAACGCCTACACTGGCTTTTCTGCTACACGGGGCCCTACGCTGTCGCCCCCCCCCCCCCCCCTCCAAAAAAAAAAGGCGACCTTTTCTGCGGAAGGCTTTCGGAATATGAGCACGCACTGGCGCAGCCGGGCAGCCCCACGCCGAGCGCGCAACCGCCGCCGCTGCTCCCGTCCAGGGCGCACAGCGTCTTGGCGCTCTGCCAAGCCCGCCGTGCGCGCCACCGGAGACCCCGTGAAAAGACAAACGCGCCATGACGTTATCGGAGTGCAGCACCTTGGCGCGCGGCCGAGGTCTGCACTGCGGACGCCGACGAAGGCGGGAAGGAAGGAGCTAAGAAAACCGAAAGCTCTAAAATAATGTGATCGTGTGTACGGAGGCAAGTGGCAATCGGGTGGCCTCACGTGCACGCGTTTGGTGTTTCTAAAACTTTTACGTGTGAGTGGCGGATGCAGCTGGCGATACAGAAAGGCCTAATGCAGACGGAGCTCAATGCCAACAGGTGTTTGGTTGAGAATTTTGTGAAAAGGACTAGATTTTCGGTTCGAAGGCGAACGGGCGTCTGCCAGAAAGGCGATGGCGCGGTTTGCTTCATCTTGACAGAGCGGTTGCAGTAAAGGTTGGTTGATCCAAGTGAAAAGATTAATTTCTTGATCGAATCATGAAAATCTGGTGCGCTTTACAATCGAAGTCATTGGGCTTTTTTCTCTGACCTTGAAAACCGAGTGCGAGTCACAGTCGAGGGCACGTTAGAATCGAGTAAATACGGACACAAAACCACCTGTAGAGCCTCTCGACAAGCATGCCTTGACTTTATTTTGCAGCATGCATTTCAAGTTTGGAAGCGCAGTTCAAACGGTTGAAATAATAAACAAAGAGGATCATAGAAATGTTTGTCATCAGACAAGTTTTGCTCCAAAGGTATTTCTGCGCAAAAAAAAAAAAAAAACGGAGTAGGCATCCGAACTAGCACTCTTTGCAACACAGCGATGCATCACAGCGACGGTATACGCACCTTCAACTGTATGCCTTCCCAGACTCTTTACCTCTTCCCTTAAGGCGCGCTTGAGGTGTACACCGAGATGCGAGACAGTTATTGCGCGATTTCCTTTCCTCAAGAACCAATTTTCTTATGAAATTTGTGAAGCAACCGTTCGTCATATACACCATTGCGGGTGGTGTCGTACGATTTGTCGTCGCATATAGCTCACGTCTCGTAGTCATGTTGGAAGCTAGATCACAACAGGTATCCGAAACGAGTTCTTTCACTCGGACCTTTGTGGAATCAGCGTTCGGAGGCGCGTCTTCGTTTCATCTCTCAGTGCGCAACCTGCGCCGTGGTCCAATGCTCACGGTGACGCACCAATGGTTCCGCCTTCACAACACGCAAGCAGTGCCCTCTGAACTTTTAAAGTAGACTGAGGACAACTCCATCCAATGATTGTTCTCAGCAAAATTAATTCTCTGGCGCTTATACTGTATGTTGACGTTTGTCCAGCAGGAAAAGATGCAATTATCGACGAGAAAAATGAATTGAAAATTCTTCCCGCCAATCGATTCAAATTCGTGACGTCCCTGCTGAAAATGTCAGGTTGCCACCATTTTGAACTGTATGGCGACGTAACGTAGGCTCAGGGATCCGCGAAAAAGTCGATGTCCACGCATGCGCTTTATTTGCGAAATCGGACAATAAGGGCGACACTTGTATTTCGTTTAGTGGCATTTTCTAGCTTACAAAACCTCAGTTTTCAGTCAGAGTGGTCTCTTTGTGATTAAAACGCGTGACCTGTTGATACAGGTCAACCTCTGCCTGTCCTCGTTGTCTCTTTAATGCGACAAGAATGCGGTAGTCTTTGAAATATATAAGCGATATTTTTGCCAGAAACATTTAACTTGGACAGAAAAACCCTCAAAAAGGGACTAATTGATTAATTGTAACAATTTGCCTTATCATAAATTTGTTAAAACAGGAATCGTAATATCTTACAGCATTTAACACATATCGGATGAACTAAACAAAGGGATTAAATGAAGAGATACTGATAAATTTGCACTAAATATGACATTTGTTATCCTTGAAGTTTTTTATTTTTCTTCACTTCCTTTCCTCCCTTCCATAGCTTCTCCTTCGTTACTATTTCTTTCCAGCCTCTTTAATTTTATTTTGTCACAAAATTTATTTATGCTGTTGTTGGTATACACACATGTAGAGTCAGTCAGGCCAAATCAAATCAAATCAAATCAAATCAAATTTTTATTCAGCATTCTTCCGCGTGTAACAAAGGAATGCTGGGACAAGAGCAAAAAAGCTGCTACAAGCAGCTTGACAAGGCCCTTGCCCCTGTTTGATTGGCAGCGTGAAGGTTTTTCAGTCATGTTAAATGCAAGTTTTTACATATATATATATGTGTTGCATCTCACAGATAAAAGCAATACAAATGTATTCGCGTACAACAGCATCCCACGTGCAGGCCAACATATTTGGATACATATGCAGCAAAAGGGAAAGAAAAAAAAACGAGTTTCTGGTCTAAGTTAGACCATTTACACTCAGGACGTACAGACAAATAAAAGAATCGTACGAACCTAATACAAAAACAAGCATGCTCCAAAATAAGAGAAAACTTTTACATTACAACATTTTTCTTCTGTACTTTTTTCTTAAATTTGGATACCGTCGTTCGTCATTAAAAATTTTTTCCATTGTTTTCTAGTCATGGTGTTCGGGTCTATATGTAACTTTTCAAGGCTATTTAGCAGGAATGGTACACGATATTGCAACCTGTTAAAACCGTTATTGGTTCGGGAAAATGGCAAATCCCATGTATCTCTTTGCCTTACACTGTATGGCAGCTGCAAGGATTTTTTAGGGCGGCTCATTCGAAGAAAATGCTCATTTGTGTGTTTTAAGCTGCTCTTGTATTTTAAGAACAGGTTAAATATGTATGCATGCGTGACAGTCAAGACATTAAATGATTGAAATAAATCCCGCGTATGGGAATCGTATGGGGCATTTGCAATATGGCGGATAGCTTTTTTCTGTATTAAGAGTAATTTGTGGATGTGTGTAGCAGATGTTGTCCCCCAAACAAGGTTACAGTAGTTTATATGCGGGAGAAATAAGGCATTATATACAAGAAGCTTGAGTTTCGGTGTAATCACCTGTCGCAATCTACAAATCATTCCGCATGCCCTCGCCAACTTTTTAGCTACAAGGCCAACATGAGCGTCCCAAGTTAAATTTTCGCTAAAAATGACTCCTAGTGTTTTAACCTGTTTCGCGAGCTCTATTTTAGAATTGCCAAAATAGATATTCAAGCTACGATTTATTTGCTTTTGCACCGAACACAGAAAGAAACGCGAACACGAATGTGTCGTATGTCTCTACTTTGCAGCAAGATACTCCTTAACAACCGATTTATGAATAGGTACTTCGGTACACCCTTTACTCAGATACATGAGTCAGGCTAGTTGTACATAGCAGCTGAAAGTAGACAGGTAAAATATTTTGTTTTGTTGGCATGCGCTGTTCGCGTTTCATATACGGCCTGACTGTCCATAAGCTCACGATAAACTGTTACTTTTACTCTATCTTAGCTTTTAAATATGAGAGCTAGCAGCAGGTATTACAAATGAATAAAATGCGAACAGATTCCTCGCGGAAAAAACCTTTAACCCCGCATAATATTATCACAGGCTATTGAAGGACTATGATGGTATCTAAAAATCGTCACGTCAATTTCAGAAACCATTAGTAAATGGCACAGAAACATGAGAAAATGGTTTTGCAAATAATTTTGTTCGTTGTTTCCTTCATCTTTTAATGGCGTACAGAATGACTTTCCTCATATCATGCCTGATAAAAACCAATCTTATGCTCTTCTTAATCCAGTAAGCAAGGAGCCGGTAAAGCCAGATTTTTCATTCTTAAAAACAGTTCGAGCTGTGTCGCCGAAGGCACGCAAATTTGGAGAACCGTATACGTTGCTGCCATTATGCGTGCCTATATAACCCACATTTTAACCTCTGTTTGTGGATCGCTTTCTTTCCAAAGAACGGAAATTCAAAAAGTTGCTGTTCTGTTTAAAAGGTGGCAGTTACTAATGATATGAATATATCGACCATCTCGACACTGCGTTTACCTTCCAGGAGATTAAAAAAAATTTAACTTCCCTATTTTTTGGAACACGAAAAGCGATCCCTCCAGCGCAGTTTTATTATATATATAAAAATATCGAAATTATTCGTATTTGAGCAAAAATGGTTATTTTCTTTAAGTTTGAAGAAAGGACGTTCGAAAGTGCTTTTGTCTATTTCTCAAAAGGCTTTTCATTGCAATCATCTCTCTGAATTACTTGAAAAGCCTAAAATATTTAAAATTCGTCTACATTCTCTACAACTCCTTACATCTTGTTTTCGCAGCAATTAGTATGCGTTGAATCCATTGGTTAGAATTTAAAACCCATTTTTCAAGCTGTACTCCGCGGTAGCATTCTCGTCTCTCTACTTTTTAATGTCTTTAAAAGTTATTTTGTAAACCTCTGTTTCAAGCCAACGTATTTGGTTACATGGAGACGGTGTCAGTATATATCTTAACCAGCTTCAGAGTACGGTAAACTGCCAGAGGTGCTTAAAAACTAGTCGCAAACTCAATTTAAAGCAATAATGAGACAATTGCAATATTTAGACCAAAATTGAAGCAGTTAAACTAGTAAGCATAATGTATGGAGAAGCACCAATGTAAATATTAGACAGCGCAAAAATCCTGAAATTTCAGCCAAAACCTGCTTTTAAACAGCCACACCAACTGCGTTTTGAATGGATATCTCGTGTAGTTTGAAAGTTCTGCTATAGGGACATTGTCGCCATTGGATTGCCTTTCCAGCCCCAGGATTTCCCAGGATTACCTTTTCTGCCCGCATATTATCTTCTTTTTGTCCAGTGTGCAAAATGTGTCATAAAAATATGAAACAAAAAATTCATACTACTAAAGGTGTTCCTTGGGATACTTTATGACGTCTCGTGTGTCATCCATTAGCAAAGTTCTTTTTATGTCTTATGGCTGTTTGACGTCCCAGAGCGACTCAGGCTATAAGAGACGCCGTTGTGAAGGGCTCCGGAAATTTCGACCCCCTGGGGTTCTTTAACTCTTACAATACAGGGGCCTCTAGCATTTCGCCTCCATAGAAATTCTACCGCAGCGGCCGGGATCGAACCCGCGTCTTTCATGTGAGTAGCCGTGCATTATTACTACTGAGCTACGGCGGCAGCGCGAAGTTCTTTTTATGAAAACAATTAAAACTGGTACTTAATCTCTAGAAGTGCCTTAAAAATGAATTAAATCAGCGTCGAGCGGAATACCGCTATTGAAAGAGAGCGTCTTTATACTCTTCCTACTCTACTTGTTATGCACAGCAGCGGAATGTAAACTACGGAACGAGCTACTGACTTAAAAATTGTCACTCACTCTTCACTCCTAAATCAAGATAACAACACTGATACTGACTTTCCCGAGGTAAAATCTGGAATATGCCATCATCACTTGATACATCCGCGAAAAATTTTATTGCTTTGGCTTGCACCTGTTAATTTCATGAATACATTTTATTGTAGTGCACACCTGTGCATTTATTTTTATCGTGCTGCGCCATGTTAAGTTGCTTTGATGTCCGATTTTGTCGTGTATGTTTGGCATTCGTTATTGGCTTAACCGAATAGGTAAAAGGAACGGCAATTTTTGTATGAACTTTGGGCACATTTTGCTGAATTGTATACGGTTCTGCTGGGAGCTGGGGAGACATAAGGAACACATTTTTTGTTATGAGTGCCACTTTCCTCTGTTCTGCTGTCGCCTTGTAAGGTGTCCTGGGCACCCGTCAAGCTGTCGCTCTGCGCGCCGATTTTACACACAGCCTCTTTTATGACTTCGATAGAACCAAAATATGTTAACGTTAGTAGTACGATGTTATTACTTAAATTCTCTGCAAATCAACACACTCGTTCGGAAGTTGAGAGGAGCTTTTGTGCTCAAGAGGAAATGCTATGATGAACGAATCCGTCTATGTCAAGGTGTGATGGAAGGTGGTGAAAGAGCGTACCCGTGAAGATAGGGGTAAATGCGCACTCCAAGCATGCTAAGACTAGCTGTGGTGAAATTTTCATACATAATATACAGCTGCTCTGGTCATACGAACTCAAAGGAGCAAAAGCGGTGATTACGCGGTACATTTAGAACGCAGCGTTCACCATGAGCTACCGTTTGAAATACATTTCACACGTCGGTTGGGCTCTGTCAGAAAAACATTCTTGACAAGTTGTCTTATTTCCTCTCTTCCTGGCGAGCCGGCGGAAACAATCTGTATGTGGGGAGAGAAAAAGGTATCAACTCTGCATATATGTATATGCAGATACATACGCTCTCCCAATAAAATAGTGTCCAAGGTAGGTAGGCTACATGTGGCCTTACATGTCGCGTTGCTTTTGCTAACACGGCCAGTTAACCTCCGACTGGCTACTCCTCGTTATTTACAGTTCGCCGACAGGACGATGCCATGCACGGCAGTAAATTTATGGCAACATTTCAGTTCACGATAGCTATACGAGGAAAAACTCTGAGCGTCAGCGCATTCCTTCAGCATCGTATTTCTTGTGTCGAACAAGGATGTAAAGTCAGCGCTTCGTGGCAGATTGCGCGGCTCGATTCGAACCGCGAATGCATAACGGCTTGCGGAGACCCCGGGGGTGAGGGTAATACGAGAGCGCCGATCGGTGACAACGGGTTGAGCGACGCCACGGAGAACGCCTGGCGGGCAGCCTGTGCATGGCGCTCGTCTCGTGGTGCCATCTTGGGGGTGATTTGCGCGGCCCGAAAGAGAGAGGGCCGCTTTGTTTTTGCTTCTGGGCAGCAGCAGCAGCGGTTGTTGCGGGTGAAGAGGAACATTTCCGGGGCCGGCCGGCTGCGCGTCGCCGGCCCGGCCGCAGCGGCCAGCGCCGCCGCGATAAGGCTGCCGCCGAAGCACTCTAGCGGTGGCGCCTCGCCGCTGCCTCGGTGCCGCGCCGCCGCCGCCGCCGCAGATAGCGCGAGCTCTTCCCAAGCACATGTCGCCTTGTCGCGAGCAGACGCCGCGTCTTCAAGGACGCCGCTTCTTCCAGGCCATGCGGGCTTCTTGTTTTACTGCTCTCCCGCGGGCCAGTCGTCCACTTCTCTTCTTTCCTTCAGCCTTGCGCCACTTTGTTCGGACCTGGTGACCGGACTGCGGCATTATCGGCGACCAAAGATGCAATGGGAAACAATGGAATCTACTATGCCTTCTTCAGGCATAGGCTCGACCAAAGATGCAATGGGAAACAATGGAATCTACTATGCCTTCTTCAGGCATAGGCTCATCCCTAGGAAGCAAAAAGCTGTACGCTCTAAAGCACTCAGGAACGTTTCACCTTGTAGATTTTCGCGGCAGGCTGACGTAGCTATCCATACATTACGTGATCCAAACGTGTGGAACTAGCGCTGTACTGAAGTATTGCAGACACTGAGTCTTGACATATCTTTGGAGAAGGCAAGCGAAGTTTAATGACACTGGCACTTGGACAAAAATAAACTGCTAGCTGTAGACTTACGTCAAGATGTCATCCAAACAGCCATGGTCACAACGATAGCCGTTGCGAACACGCCTCCCGAAATTTTTGGAACTAGTACGTACCAAACCTAGGGGCGTCTTCAGGTTACTACTGAAAAGTTTACTATCTTTTTATTTTTTTCGGGGAACATGAAAATTCACATGCCCTGTGCGATTCCTTGCCTCTCGACATCAAGACAGGAACGAGTCTTGTGCTCAGCTCAGTCGGTCCAAGTGTGAAAACCACCGAAGACTTACCGATGAGGCAGCTCTTTCGGAAGAGCTCACACAGAGTTGTTTGTGTACTGTTTTAGGAGTTCTCAGGCCACTAAGGGCGTTGAACAGCCGCAGCAACCGTGCAAATGAACGTCTAGTTAACTTCAATAGAGCTCTCGGCACTTCGAGCAATGAGAATGACTCTACTAACCGTGTATACAGAGTCCTGAGCGCAGGAACAATATTACACTGCTGCTTCTACTCTTCCGAACACATCCAAAATGGCCTGAGAACTCTTCACAAACACTGCAAGTAAGAGAGAGCCATCACTACTGGCATCGAAACCTCGTCCCATGCAAGGACAAGAACTTCATAGAAAAACATGAGTGTACTTCATGCCGTGACTGCATAAAAATTACAAATTTATAGCGTCTTTGATTCGCAGCGAAACTTCGCGTAATCAATGTAGCTTTTTTTTTTTGCATGGCGAGGAAACCTTTGTCTGCCATCTCGCGGTACGTCTCAGCAGAGGTGCGACGACGATGGGAGTAGATAGCCTGGCTGAGTTTTGCTCTTATCCGATCCTTCCTTTAGGGTGGGTATTGTGCTGCCAACCGCTAACCTGCCATCTGAACCATCTTTAGATCATCTTTTAGGGCGGTATATCAATCATTTTGCGGCAGCTTTTTATGGCCGGGCAATTTTCATGGCCGATAGCAGGCCATCTCCCGTTTATCAATTGTCAACTCACTGGCGCCCTGTCATCCACATAGTCCCATACCCCGGTGTATAGTTCTAGCCATTTTAATGCGGTAGAGTTAAAGGAGTATAGACACCTAATTTTGGTGGCACGTTTTCTTCTCTGCAATGATGCGGAACACACTTATATGCATCAATCACCATGTGGTATTCGCCTACGACCGCTAAATAATTCGAAATCGAATTTTTCGCTCATGCCTTTTCGATTTCAGTTTCAACAGCCGAACGATGGCTGTTAAACGTTAAAGTGTGGTTATATGTCACGTGAGGCATGGAAAAACGTCGATATAATCGCTGCCTCATCGTTACAATTCACTACAGTGCTGAAGCCAGCCTTCTTCGAGAGCCGGAATAACATCGAATGTAAAAGCAGCGATTATATTTCAGTTCTTGCACGCCTCACGTCACCTATAACCACACTTTGACGTCACAGTCCTCGCTCGGCTGTTGAAACCGAAATCGACACAGCACGAGAAATAAATTCGATTGTAACTTATTTAGCGGTCGTAGTGGAATACCACGTGGTAACCCATGTATAACAATACCTTGCGAATTATTACAAACAAAACACGCATCCAAATGTTAGGTGTCTATACTCCTTTAAGGAGCTCGTGAGGCGGAAAAGGCGGCGGCGTCGTCGTTGCTGGCGTCGCCACAGTCCAAAGCTGTCGCGGATCCGGCGCGTCGTTAGTGCCTAAAAAATCCCAGGAGGACGAGCGGCAAGGCCTTGCGCAGCTTGAGAGAACGGAAGCTTTCCACTTTTCGTGGAGGCCACCAGGAACGCCGTGAGTGAGTGTGACGTCATCTTTCGTCCTTGAGGAAGCCGAGTCGAAAGTTTCGATTGTGCACGGGGGCCTCTAGAAGCAGTGCTGAGTGATGGCGCCATGTTGTTCGTATAAGAGCGGACCCTATCGCGTTTCACTCTTAAGGCGGAGCTTAAGCGGCTCCAGAGTTTTTTACGGAATGGAATGGTGGTTACTTCGTTCTGTCGGCGATGATCACGGAGTGGATCCGTTGATCGTTGTAAATGTCGAGCACTAAACCTTGAGCACTTAGCCTCGCTGGTCACGTGGCCACTCACGAGCACGAAAAAGCACAATGAAGAGAGTGAACACACGCAGCGTCTGACAAAAAATAGAGATCACAGGACCGTTACGAGTTTGTAACGCGAATTATCCATAGCTTTAGCTGGCTTGTGATCACGAAGAAAATGAGATTAATATATTAGAATGTATGCTCTAGCCACTAGGCCACCGCAAAGTCAGCCTCGTGTCAGTGCATCTACTTCGTATTCTGGAGGTGCTAGGCTCATAGTGGGAAATGAAATTCACAGCGTAGCTGTTAACCGCACGTTCGTTGGATTGGACGTCGGTGTCGTCGTTGTAGTAGCCCGTTGGCATAACCGGTTGAGCGAACGCAAGAGAGTGGTAATGGCGAGAGAAGAGGAATGTGGCACGCTTCGTCCGCGGCGGCTGACGTGAAACGCGCAGCCCGAGCAGGCCGGGGCTCAGGGGCGGCACCGCTGCGCGCTTAGAGCGACGGCTGAAGCCGAAGAACGAGTGAGTGTGGAAAAAAAAAAATTGCAGAGCGAAGCTTGCCGACTTAGCGCATTACTCAGCGAAGGATGTTACAGCTTTCGTTTAGCCAGTTAGCCCTGCATTTGGCTGTGGAATTTACACCATCATCCTGAGAGAATGTCATACTGTGCTACTCCGAATCCCACCCTTTCTCTTACTCTTCCCTATCGCACTTGCCCTGTCCCTCTTCTTCCCTAAACGCGGCGAGGGGATTTCCATCTCCGCTTTCCCACCTGCCAAACGTGGCATGTGGCCGCCTCCTACCACAGATGGCAGGTGGTAGCTAAATTGAAATCAACTGAAGTAAATTTAATTAACTTCAATTAAATTTCGTTGGTTAAGATAAATTAATTTCCGAAATATAAGGTCTTACTGCTGACGCTGTATGTTCCACGGTAGAATGCCGGGCTATAGACAAACGTCATGTTTGTAAACGAAGGTGGCGCTGCGGTCAACAGCGACTCGGGGTGTATGCAAAAACGCAGTATGCCTATACAGCGCCAAGCGACGCTGCCTTCGAAGCTAACTCATGTGTGCGAATATTTCAAAGCATGTGCGTCGCTTGTGGTTAGAAACATTTTTTTATGCCCGGAGAATAGTTCCATACACTTCTTCAGCCTTCTGCAGATAAAATTGCCAGTCGGAGACCTACATCGGCTTCCTTCCCCACCCCACAGTTGGCAGGAAGTAAAAGCGCGGCTACGGCGGGGTTAGTGTTGACTGATTAAATAAAACCGATGAAGCGCGATGTAGAAGATATTCTACACGTCTAAACTTCTGACCCGATACAGCATACCCGATTGCTAGAGTGTACAAGAAAGACGACAGCGCGAAGCAGCTATTTCACATGACGAACCTTGTGATATGCTTCCTGTTTTCTCCGAGCCACTTAGCCTGGAGAAAGTGGACCGAAGACCAACAATGCCTGACTAAAATGCCGCAAATGAACTCATCTGCTTTCCATGCGGAAAATGCAATGCAAGCCGCAAAGGTGATCCATCGCCCATGGGGCCCACTTGTTCCGTTCCACGGCCGCTGCCCATCGCTTTCGCCTCTATTTGATCGCAAGAAACTTGTGGAAACTGATGTAGCTTCCTTTCTTGTGCCCCGCGAAGCAACCAACCACACCACAACTTCTCGCCATATCGCGAATTATGCTCAAAAACGCGCAAGCGTGGCTCACGCAATGCGGACGGTCCCGCCTTTTTCCTACACAATGAAAGTCACTGCTGACGCCGTATCTCCATGACGTCTCGGCCTGACGCGTGTCTATAGGCTAAATCAAAGCGGTGTCTTCTGCACTGAAAATTCGCATTATCGACAACCGAAATCGTCCAGGGAGTTTTTTTTTTGTTTCTTTTGTCGGTGGGTGCCCGAAGATGTACCTGCCGGAGAGTGCTGCCTCCGAGGCCACAGGGCCCCTGGTGGGCAACCTCATACCCAGCAGTTCTGTACAAGCGCACTTTTTCAACCGGTACTTGTTTATGAACGCACTTTTTTCGCACATAGTAAGATTTCAGCACAACAATCAATATATTCGCAGATCCGTCCTCTTGACTCTTATAGTTTTCTGCTATTTATTGTCAAAAATGCACCCCGCTGTTTTTATGCCAGTTTTAACTACTCAGTGCGAGCGCAGGACTTATTTTAAAGGTAAGATTTTACAATGCATTGGAAGGTTAACCATTCCCATTAATATGTTCATACAGTAGCTTACAATATTCAACAGTTGCCTCAGAAATAAAGGTGATGTCCTAGAAAGCTGCACTTGATTTTTGAGGAACAAGCTAAGAACAGTTGACGCCGTAACATAAAAATGAAATTTGGAGTTTGCACATCACGACGGGACCAGTACTGGCAAATGGGGCTCGGCGTCCCGAAGCTGCACTCGAGGTTATATATGAGCAACGCTGCATATCATTCATTGTGACCACCTGTGTCCAAAATGTGACCATTGTGACCACCTGAGGTACACTGACATCGCGTAGCACACATGAGTTTTTGCATTTCGCCCTGATCGAAATGCGTCCAGCTCGACCGGGATTCAATCCCATGACCTTGTGTCCTGCAGTAGGACATCTTATCCACTGTCTCATCGCGGTGGCTTGGGGCCAAGTATTGAAAACATTAGCCTCCGCGGTGGCTCTGTGGTTATGGTGCTCGGCTGCTGACCCGAAAGACGCAGGCTCGACACGGCCGCGGCGGTCGCATTTCGATGGAGGCGAAGTGCTAGAGGTCGGTGTACAGTGGGGTCAGTGCACATTAAAGAATCCCAGGTGGTCGAAATTATTCGGAGCCCTCCACTACGGCGTCGCTCAGCCTGAGTCGCTTTGGGACGTTAAACCCCATAAAGCAGAGACCATAAATCGTATTGAAAACATTAGACATTGGAAGCCTTTCACGTGGAAGAGGAACTGGCAAAGTTTTTGATGAAAAAAATTAATGGCGATTACATCCATGGTAATGAGGCGGATTCGCGCTACCTGTTCCTCCTTACGCTTTTGCAATGGTTGCATCTTCCAAGCATGAGGGTTAGCGCTAGGCCTTGATCATACCAGTTGGAAGGAAGGAAGGAAGGAAGGAAGGAAGGAAGGAAGGAAGGAAGGAAGGAAGGAAGGAAGGAAGGAAGGAAGGAATAAACAATTATTCAGAGGGAAGAAGAAGGTGGTTGATGCAAAGCAGATGGAGTCTTCAGTCCAAGACCCCAGTGGCTCTGGCCGACGCCATGGGGATGGCGATGAGTGCCTCCTGGTCTTCCAGTGTGGCGCTAGACAGCCTCACCTCCCACTGCTCCAAGGCCGCATTGGGCAATTTTAAGTGGTGTAGTTTATGAGTGCACGTCCATGTGATATGAAGATATGTAGGGGTGTGCAGCACCATGGGCATTCATTGATATTGCGTTTGGTGAAGGCTGAGTCGATGTTGCAGGTGGGGGAAGTAAGGGCCTGGATTCGCTGGAGAATGTAGGCGTCTAGCGAAGAAAGGTGTTTGTGTGGAAGGGGGTATATGCGCCGATTGAATCGTAAGGTCTCAAGGCGCGTGAGTAGTGGGCCGAAAGGGGGTGCATGTCTGGGCCGTTTGCCCTCGCTCGGTTGGTAATCTCACGAGCTAAGGCGTCAGCCCTGACGTTGCCTTCTAGGCCTTCGTGTCCGGTGGCCCAGGTGATGACATGATCTTGATGGAGGGTGGCGCCCAAAATGCGGAGGACAAGTTTGGGAACTCGGCTGTCGGTGAAGGTCCGACACGCAGCCTGCGAGTCGGTGTTAATGCGGGAGCTGTGCTTTTGTTTGTTCTGCTATTTGATGGTGAGTGCGATGGTAATAGTCTCCGCCGCTGCTGGGTCAGGGGCGTCAAATGATGCAGCAAGGAGGGGGATAAGGAGTGGTAGACCACCGCGAAAGCATGCTTGGAGGGTTGTGGGTAGGAGGCTGCGTCCACATATACCACCGTCGTGTCGTTAACGTACTTCCTGCGGTGGTAGCGAACGCGGGCCTGACGTCGGGTAGCCTGGAGTTCGTGTTGCATGTAAAGCGGGAGGGGATCAAAGTGGAGATGTGAGCGTACTTGCACAGGGAGGATGCCTGTGAGGGCCAGGGTGCGTGAAGCTTGTGGTCGCCAATATCGTGGAGAATGGCTCTGCCTGCCGTAGTAGTGAGGAGGCGAGTACGCTGATAGTTGAGGACAGCCTCCTGTATCTCTTAGAAAAGGCTGCGGGTGCCAAGGGCGAGGGGAGTGTTGTAGAGGAACAGATTGAGAGGCCGAGGGCAGTCTTAATTGTAGTGGGCGCATATGAGAACGTTCACCTTGTTTAAGTCTGCATGAATGAGGTGGTGGTGGGGCAGGCTGTATTGGATGCGACTTATAGCGAGGGCCGTTACCAGGCGCAAAGTGTTGTCTTCACGCATGCACTTTCGACGACCGGCAATCCGTCGTATCATGCGGGTGACGTTGAGAGCAGTGGTTCGAAGGGTAGTAATGGTATGAGTATGGCGTCCATCCTGTTGGAGCCAGAGGAAAGGACGCGTATTAGTGGGAGTTCCGTGATGAAGTGGTTATGCATTTGGAGGTCAATGCGTCCCGGCAATGTGTATGTAGTTGTGGCCATGGATACGGATAACTTCCGATTTCTCTGGACACATTGCATGCCACTTGAGGTGACAAGGGCTTGGGCTGTATGTATGTATGGCCTCTTTGTCGGCCAAGGGACCATGAGCAGACCAGGTGGTAATGCCATCAGCGTAAAGTGTGTTGCCAATGTGATGGAGTATATGGAAAGTTTGTCCGCCAGCGTGGTCATGGCGATGTTCCAGAGAAGTGGTGAGATGACTGGGGCCTGGGTAGTGTATTCATTGGGGTGTGGTACTGGGGTTGAACGTGCGCAGCCGATGCCCATGGCGGCGGTGCGGTTCGATAAGAAAGCGGTGATGCATCTAAAGATACGGGGGTAGCAGGTTATGGTCCCTCCAGTATGGTGTCATGGGATATGTTGTCGAATGCCCCTTTAATGTCCATAGTGAGGAGTAGATGTTCCTTTCTCTGGGACTGGTCACTTCTTGAAGCGGAGTTTCCCAACTGGTAAGATGCTTTTTTCCATCTCAAACATGATACCAATCGCGAAACTCCGCTTCAAGAAGTGACTTGTCCCAGTGACAACTTCTCCGGGGCTTACGTATCTCGGCGCCATCTGTAAGTGGTCAATTATATCTGTCGCCATTTGTAGCCATCATCTTCCGACGAGCGTTTTAGTTTCGCTTGTTTTACCTCTAAGACTGCTATATCAATGAAGTTTTGTTGCTGCATCTGTTTCGTTAATTTTTTTGCCAGGTGGTTGTACTTTTATCACAATATCTAAATTCGTAACTTGAGCACAGATTACGCTATGGCATAAATAACGAGCGGGCCATCGGCATCGCGGCATTCGTAAACCGCCGAATTTCGACCCACTCAGTGCGCCGCTTTTACTGCATGGACCCTATATGAAGTATCGGAACTGGTAAGATAAAAGAGCTGTGATGTGCACGTGATGGTCACGTGATCGCGTCCCTGTGGGGTACGGGTTGCCACCGTGCCTCCCGGCCACGTTTGGATGCACGAACACTCGATATAATTCGTTTTAGGCAGGCAACCTTCGTCCTAACGGCTAGCACTGTGAATAAACCACAAAGTGAAGCACAATAACCAATACGTGGTTACTTCTAAGTTTACAAACATTTTCTGAAGGTCCTGTTTTCGCGAAGAGCCCTTTTTGGCTGGCGGAAAGCCTGCGACGGCGATGATTTCGCGCATACAGAAGCGCCCTTGGCTGAGCGAGGGAGCGAATCCAGACACGGCCATGCCTGTTAATAATTTAATGTGCATTTAGAGGCAGGCAGGATCTGTCTCCACCCCTGCGTTAGTCTGCCTGTACTCGATCTCAATCCAGATGAGGAAGAATTTTCTGCCATTTGTGGTATTCACGATCACCAGTGCCCTGTATAACTTTGTGACAGCACCGACGCCTTTCTACGGAGCATATGTTGACGTACTACGCTCAAAAAACGAGTACGCCTATATGGGAGTAAAAAGAGAGTGCGCCAGGGGGAGTTTACTCCATTTTTACTCTTTTCTGTTTTAGAGTGCGAAATTGAATTGAAAAAGAACTTGCCAGACGCCATCTCTGTGAAAATATGGTGTCACAGATAATGTTATGGAAAAGACGGAGGTGGAGAAGACAGCATACTGAAAAAAAATGATTGAGGCTGTATTCGAAGAATGCATTGACTGGATGTGTATGCAGCATTTGCGCTGTGTCAACCTCGTCCGGCGTCCTCTCTCCGTGCTGTTTTTTCAACTCGGTCTCGCACCAGCGTCAACGCATGTCCGTGAGAGCCCGGTCGCCATCAGTCCCTGTGTTATTTCTTTCCTCGCGTTACGCGTCCCGGTGTGGTCCACTTAAAGGCTTGGCCCCAGGGGAACAGCGAACTGTAACCGCTGCAAGAAAAATCGCACTCAGGTGAGGGGGTGCCAGAAAGTTCCACGAGATGGGGCAGACGCAGGGCACTTTGCATAGGCGTAAACCGGCTCGCTTTACAGAGAGGGCCCGTTAATTTTCGATTGCAGTGTCTCTGAAACGGTCCGGGCTGCGCTATTTCGCAAGGGGAGGTGCTCGCAGGGGAATGAAAACAGCGAAACGCGGCAGGAGCCGAAGGGGGAGGATGCTCGCCTTGTGCGCCCCGGGCGGCTAACCTGCGCGCACGTCGTGATTGGTGCCGGCCAGCGGCGAACTCATTGTTCCCCCCCGGAAGGTGCTCCTGGGCAGCAGCGGCAGCGGCGGGGATTTGGCGCGGTGTCAGGCCGAGTGGCGATCGATCCTGTACGCGCGCCAAGGACGGCGGAAGGATGACGCTCAGCGCCGCGCTCCGAGGAGGGCCGCGCACTGTCACGCAGCCCAGCCTTGCCAGCGGGCGAGCGTAATGCTGAAATGGCGCGGGCAAGTGCAATCGCACACACGACTTGTTGCGAGGGGATTTGCATCTCCTTCGGCTGCCTGCGCCCGGCCCTGGCACATGTCAGCTCGGATGAGCCACGCCAGCAGCGCCCTGCCAGCCCCACGCTGACAGCGGGAGAGGAAAAGCGTGTCGCTTCTTCTCCTCGTCGCAGCGTTCCGCCCCCCTCGCTTTTCGAGCGCAGAACCGGGAAATGGCGGCGGCACGGGGAAAACAGGCAAGCAAAACAAAGAGAGAGAGAGGGGGAGAGAAACGCCGATTGTTCTTCAACCGAGGCGCGCTGCGCCCGCTTGCGACTTGTGCCGGACTCCTCCCTATCCGCATCCTCCGCCGTTTTGTTTTGAGCCCGTGTTTCTGCCACAACAGCTACGCGGCTGCCTCGTTGAGCTTGACGCATGCAGCTGTGCGCCGCGGCTGCATCAGCCACTGGGGCGCGCGCATACGGAACCTTTCGCGCGCGCGCGCTGACCGCTCGGCGCTGCTGGCATGCGCGCGTAGCGCAGTAAACGGCGGCGCCTGTCAGGCGCGACTGCGGTCGAGAACCACAAATGTGGACGCGCGTAACTGAGCGTCCCTGTTTCTTCTGCGTGCGAGGTTCTTTTTGGGCGTACCTCCCTAATACGTTTCCATTCGCTCGCACGTGCTTGAGTGCTTCTGTTCGTGCCACTTGACCAAAGTCGGACGGCTGCGCAGTCGACGGGGACAGAGCGCGGCTTCCTGGCATGCGTAGGAGCGGGGCTTTGTTGTTTTTCGTGGCGCGGGTGTTTTCTTGCGATTCGCGTTACCTTTTACGCTCCGCGTGCTGCCGTGGCTGGGCAATTACTTGAACATTAAGTCGTTGCGTGTTCGGCCTATTCGCACGCGAGCGAGGCCATCACGTGCCCGCACTTTCCGTGCTCGCCACGAAGAGCGCCATAGCGCGCGCGCAGCCGCGACTGCGCTCTGGATGTAGAATTAGAATGACATCATGAGTGTTTCGCGTGCCAGCCACTTCCTGGGCGCCGCCGCTTCATTCTGGACGGCCCTGTGTGCTTTCTTGCTGTCGTAGCGTGCGCAAAGATTAGTGTAACAAGACAGGAGTGATGACTGCGGGCGCAGATAGGAGACCTTCAACACGTCTTCGCACGCAAGCATTCTTGTCGCCTTTGCGTGAAATTCTAAAGCGACGGTATTCACACATGATTCCGTCAGGGCAGGTGCGAAGTCCCGGGGGGAAAATTGCCGTCCCTCGGTCGGAAGAAGCTCACGACACTGTTTTTCGACCTCGAAGAAGAAGAAGCTGAGGGCTGCGTCCCCAGTTGTGGCCTGCACTGAGTAAGTATGTTGCTGTGAATGCGTGAGTCCAGTTCCGCTGTTTGGCGTCCGTAATCCTCGTGCGTATTCAGTGGCTCCAATAGAGATCGTGTACACGTGGACTTGGCAGTAAAGGCAATTCTGGTTTCTTCATTTTCGACGACCAAGCTTTTTCAGATAATCAGACAAGTACAAGTATCTGGGACATTGGTGAAAAGGCAGTGAAATGCCTGACAAAGCGCCATACCCACTCCTACCCCAAAATTTATCACTTGCTGAAAATGATATGACAAAGCAGAAGCAGCATCAATGCAGCACAAAAAGCCCAGTTCACCAAATACCTTTAACATGTCACTTCAAAGAGCACGCAATGCAAGCATGGGACACTGTTGATAAAAGAAAAAAAAATATGCGCAAGATAATGTAAATCATTAATATAACACTTTGACAATCTTTAGATTTGTAACGACCGTAAATAATAAAAAATTGGTCTTAAACATCTGGTAAAAATTTTTTTTTTTGTGGTAGCTGTCTGACGTAAGGATGTTTGTTTAAAAACTCGAGGATTTGATAGATAGTCTTTGGGCGTAGTAATTTGTTCGCAGTTTTGCTTTCCTACATGTATTAATTCGCAAGTCATGAGTGTGGCTTTTATCAAGGTATTCTTCTTCAAAAGCCGCCGCGGCGGCTCAGTGGTTATGGCGCCCGGCTGCTGACCCGAAAGACGCGGGTTCGATCCCGGCCGCGGCGGTCGAATTTCGATGGAGGCGAAATTCTAGAGGCCCGTGTACTGTGCGATGTCAGTGCACGTTAAAGAACCCCAGGTGGTCGAAATTTCCGAAGCCCTCCACTACGGCGTCCCTCATAGCCTGAGTTGCTTTGGGACGTAAAACCCCATAAACCAAACCAACCATACTTCTTCAAGAAGGCCGCAGGGTTAATTTTAATTTCATTACAAATTGTGAAGGCTATTTTTTCATGCACAATATTGCGAACAGGCGCAGTGTTATTGTGCATCTTAGTGTTATGTGCAGTGTTAGTGTTATGTTCTCGATATTGCGAAAAAGCGCAGTATTATTCCGCGAGATTAAACAGGACCACACAGACAGCGAGAGCTTCCATCAGTTGCCCTTTTAGTCTGCGTCGGTGCATGTTACGTGTGCGTGTTAACAGTTGTGGGAAAACAGAAGCCCAATGAGGAAACTTGCGAAAGCATCAAGGAACGCGATAGCAACATTGGCTATTCCATCGGCGCAGTTTAGCTTTTAGAAAGTGAAGAGCACTGCTGAGGGCTGAAGAGCACATGTTGCAATCCGCTCAGTGTGTATATATATATATATATATATATATATATATATATATATATATATATATATATATATATATATATATATATATATATATATATATATATATATATATATATATACACACACACAGCTGTGCCATCCACGAACTGGAAACTTGGCAAACGCTCTCGGTAAGTATCAGTAAAGCTTTGTAGGGGGCTAGTTGGTCGTACATACTAAGACTGTGGAGCGCTACAATCAAGACAACACAACACATAAGACACCACATAAGACAAGACAACACATAAGAACGCCACGTGTCTCGTGGTGTTCTTATGTGGTGTTGTCCCCTTGCCTTGATTGTATAGCGCTCCCCAGTCTTAGTTACTCGGCAAGTATACGCTACACAGAGTTGTCCCTGCCAGAGGGAAGAGTTGTGGGTCACGTGACGAGGGAGTGCGTGCGTAGGACGAGAGTACCGGGGGGCTCCGGGAGAGGGGCGCCCTGGAAGTTTGCGGCGGGGAAGCGCGCCGGTGTGGCCGACGAGTGCGACGATCGATGCGCTGTTCTCGGAGCCCTCCTCGTCTGGATCCGCGGGGCAAGCAAGCGCGGCACCAGAGCGTGTTCGCCCCGCTCCGGCTTTAATTATTCCGGCGCGTGGTTTAATTGTATCTTTATACGACTGCGAGCACCATCGGAACCCAATTCCCCCGGCTTCAATCCGGCTCTAAAGTAGACGAATGGGCTGCTCGAGCAACCGGCAGCTGAAGGGCGCCCAGTTCGGTGCCGCCCCTGCGCCGTGCCCGCCGAATTAGCCCCAAAGATTGACCAGCCAAATAAACAGCGGGCCGCCACTGCGCTGCATCCCATTAAGAATGCATTTTACTACGAGCCAGGTACGTGGAATGCCGGCCGCCTGGCAAAGGGCCTGCTTCGCGTCCTGCGGACTGATGCGCATGCTGCTTGCGCGCCGTCCTTTCAATTGCCCAGAGCTTGAGGGGCGGAAAAAGAGGGGAGGGGGAGGGGGGGTCGCGCCGAACCCCACTGCCCCGTCGCCCGGTGTTTGCGCTGGCGAGCATCCGATGCGCTCGCACCGCCGACAAATTAGTTACGCGCCGCGATCTGCACCGAAACGACTCAATGCGCTGCTTAATGTAGGCCCCGCGAAGGCATTCTGTTTATCAAGCAATGGCCATATGGAGGGCCTGGCGCGTCGGAACGCAGGCGTTAAATATTCATCCCCCGAAAACGCTGCGTGCGCATTAATGGCCGTGAGAGACGCATCCCAACAACTCTCGGGTGCGCCTCCGAAGGACGTGGCACGCATGCGCCTCGCGACTGACACTCTTCTCAATTTCGAGTGCGGGCTGTCTGGATTCTTCAAACGGTACGCGACGGAGAACTTTACCACGGCCTTCATTGCCTTCTCATCTGAATGGCAGGCAGACGATCGAAGGAGCCTTCCTTTTTTGTCACATTTTGTTTGTCCCTATAGCATACAGTACTTCTAGCGCTCGCAGTCCTCCAGAATCCTCCAAGTGGCGCAAAACATTGGCAGGAAAGGTAAACAAATTGTTGATCAACGCAATCCCCTCCTCACTGTTCAACCTACGTAATCTACGCGAGAAAGTGCGGCAGTTGTATCGATAAGCTTGTGCGATTGATGTATGCTTGCATTCCCCCCGTCAAAAGGCGAGTGCTTAAAACATCACGTTCGCACAGTAGCTCTTGGGAATCTTCTAATCTCTAGGAGAGGACATGAGAAAGGCGCGATTACGAGCGATTATAACGGTGCTTCTAAATGTACGATGTTGATATTATGGGTTTTTATGGCGCAAGTGCATCTATGGCCAAATAGCGTCATGGCACAAGGTATTTTCGTTTTCTCAAGGTGGGGTCAAACACCCATTTCCCGAGCATTCCGCCCTGAATCAACTGAGCACCAGACTAGGCGAAAGCCTGTACCCATTGTATCAGCGGTGGGTGCCCGGCGGCACTGGGGATCGAACCCCGCGCCTCCCGCATGCGAGGCGGATGTTCAACCACTAGGCCACCGCTGCGATCAAATGGACGATGTTGATGCCAGTGAAATCGGAGTGGCGTGAACAAGACAGCAGCAGCTTTTCGCTATGATGATTTATACGAGGCAAAGGCCCATGCAGCAGTGATCTGCGATAAGAAATTGTTTATTTCTCTGGCTGGAGATTTAAAGCGGGCACTTCTCGCTGGTTAAAGATAATACAGATGTTCTCCCATTGTTAACATCAATATTCTAAACTAAGTAGTAGATGCAAAGACTACAACACATTTCGATTTACGCTATTTCTCCAAGGCCTTTGTCCTTATAATCGCTTCAGCAAAACTGACTTGTTTTTTTTTTTCAGGTATTATCGATCCTGCTAAGTCCATAAAAAACGCGCTGCCGTATGGTGTTCTCACATCAGTATGCTCAAATGCGGTGCCATTTGAGGCACTTTTCGGGTTCACTTGGACAATGGGATTTACGACGCTGGTGGGCTATTCCCGAGCAGCGCGAAGCGCCGTATCTAATTCTCAAATTACTGCCTATTCCCTCCGTAAAAGTTCACTGAATACAATAGCGCCGTCATAAGAAACTAAATCCTGCAGTCGCCCTTTGCGCATCGAGAAGCTCGTCTGCCACACCGCGACTTACCTGGCCATTTTCGAGCCGCAAAGGAGCAAACCGAAGCAGACGTATAGCTGTGACGGCGGCAGGAGATATTGATGATGATGACGATGCATTTCAGCGGTGCAAGGGCAGCGTTGGCTGAAGAGCGCCAGTGGCACAAGGTATTTGGTCTGCTCAAGGATAAAATGGATACAAGGGAAAGCTTGTATCCATTGTATCGGCAGCAAAGTAGCATTGTCTGCTCGGCAATTGCACACCACCATCATTAACTCAGCGCCCATGTCGGCAGTCGACACTTCCTGCTTCATGCCGTCTGTGTACCGCAGTTCCCGCTTCTTCTACTACCCCTACTTCCAGTTCATTGTACAAGACTGAGGGCGCACAGCGCTAAGTTTGTGCTCATTTTTTCGTGGAGAAAAACTCACTTTCTTGACCTCCTAAAAGTTCCGTTCTCATGGGAGTAAACAAGATACTGTATTTTGATGGAGTTTATAAAACCCTCACATGGGCGTGCGGTAGAGGACGTCATTTTCTCCCATTTGAACTTGTTTCTGCTAAACAGTTTGGTCGCTAGAAGCGTATACCTGTAAACGTTTTCTCGTCTTCATAGTCTTCCGGAATGGGCAGCGCATATTCCATTCAGATTTTGTTGCGATTTTCGCATCGATTCCTCGGAGTCAGACGGACTATGCAAACAGGAGGATATTTAAACATACGGCCGCAAAGAAACGAAAAACGTGTTTCGGAAGGATGAAAACAAAATATCGTGAAAAAGGGCTGTCTAAATTAAAAGCGATGGACAATAACAAAAGAAGAACATTTACTGTAAAACACTTTTTTTTTGTCCCCTTCGCATCGACGTTCGTCACACCAGCAGTTCTGGGTCAGAGCGAACTGGAAGATGAGAATGTTATTAGCTGGACTCGTAAGAAGAAGAAGAAGGAGTAGCGGACGAAGAAGATAGCCACGATCGAATGCATCGACGGGCGCTTTCGTGAGAAAAACATCCGCGAACCGTCGTGAATCGTGAGCATCTAAACGCCACAGACACTGGACCACTGCGGCAGGTCTTGAGGGGAGAAAGAGCAGCTCATGAGGAAAGGAAAAGGGCATGTCATACCTGCAGTAGTAATCTCGTCCATGCAATAATCGCGGGTACGGCTGCAGATGTTTTGCTTTTGCCGCAGTGAAAAGCTAATTGGTACCCCAAGTGCCCCATTCCGAAATGGTCGCCTGAGAAACGCCGTAAAGTGTTTTGAACAGTTCTTCAATTAGTGCATGCATGCACTCGTTTTGATGTACTCCGACGCTGGGAACAGCGGCTGATGACTGCAGCAGAGATCGTGTACTAGCAAAGCTGATGAATAGAAATCAGCGGCGCTCCATCTAAAAATGTAGGCTTTCTCTGAGCACTGCAATTGACATCTTTGTGTGCACATCCTCTCACGACCGGTGAATTACTTCGATATTAGCAAATACGCGCCTGTGCACACTTTTAGATATGCATGCGTGCTAAAACACTCATGTAAGCCACTACGTTGCGAAAGCTGCCGTCGCTTTGCCGTTACACTTGCCGACGCGAAAACAGCGTCCGTTTCATGCTAAAATTTCCTTAGAGATCAAAAGACATACTGAAGAGAGTGTAGAGGCTGCGTCAGAAGTTCCCAGGCCACAGGGTTTTCTTTAAGAAGCCCATGCAGCCACCAAGGTTTTCAGGCATGAGCATGATGCTTCTTGAACTCCCTAGAGAAATTTTGAGCTTCTAGAGTGTTGTAAATGCCCCAGTTCACGGTTAATAAGTAGAATGTTGCGGCCTGGAAAGTTTTGACTTGTCTTGTACTTACTAGCATAGTTCAACAATTTTTTTTTTCTGAAAGAAAAACCGCGATGCATTAAAACGGTGCTATACGGTATGCATAATGAGATGAGGTCACGTGGCAGAGAGTGAGGTGGAAAGTTGTGATCAGGAAATTTGCTCGGACACGGAGGCCGCAGCTGGCGTAGGACATATAATTGGAGTCCAGTAGATGCAACTTGGACGATGATAATGATGTGGTCACAAGATGGGATACGTTGAGAGTGGCAAAGTTTCCTGATCTGAACGTCGCCTCATTTGATTTCATGCTGTTTTCTGAGCCGATATTTAAAAAAAAAAGAATTCCTATTTTAATTGCTAATGCCATGTGGCAACATTATTTCATTTCAGCCATAATCGCATGACATTTTATTGGTCAGCTTTTGTCGGTCCATTTACGCGGGCGCGATAGTTTTCGCAATAACTTCGCACTTGTATGCCCCTGAGAAGACATGTCGCAGACGGCGTCTCTTAACAGAAATTTTTGGATAAGCTGCAATGCATATACTGTTCAGGCTCACTCCATTTTCAGGAGGTGCAGCCATGGGCACTGCATGATGCAAAGAATTCAATATCACACTTCCAGAACTTTCTGCACAGTGTAAGTTCTCAATATACCGACGGTGAACGGGCGCTTATATTGACACTAGGTGCCTTGCCATGCTTGTTTATTATTGCTTCGCGAACAGTTTTTAAAAATTCTGCTCACCGAACCCTTACAAAAATGGTCTATAGACACTCTAAAGACTTGTCATAGACTCTATTGCCTTTCTATAGATATTTATTTTTGTCTATTAATAGTCTATAGACTGTCCATAGACAAACGTCTACTAAAGGTGTATGGCCATAATGCTATAGCTTGTCTATAGACTGTCTATAGGATTTGTATTGCCCACAGACTTTTCTTGGGTTTGTCTATAAAGAGTCTATAGACGTTATAGATGGAAGTCCGTGGACATTATATAGACTGTCTAAAGAAATTTTTATAAGGGAAGGAAAACTTTCGATCTTTACGCAACATTTCAGAATAGCCCTGGGGATACTGTGGGCGTATTCGCCGGCACTGCGGTTAGGAAACGTTAGGTATGGTGCGGGTCTGGAGAGCGCCGAAGAAGCCAGCAGTGGGCCTTAGCGTTTATGTGGCTCGCAGTGTCGGAAATTTAGTGCGCCCATAACTATGCGGGCGTGCGGAGGAGTGGTAAAGAAAGTGAAGCCTTCCCACAAGGTCGGCAAGGGAGGCATTTTCGAGGAACGAAAACTTTAAGAAGCGTCACGCAGCGGCGGTGGGGCGAGCCGGCGAAGGGTCACCCACACGCCTGGACACCTAAGCGTGCGTGCGTAGTGCTTTCACCGGGGCTGCTGTGCGTGGATCCGGCGCCGTAATTGAGGCGCGGGTGGGCGGGAATAGAAATCACTTCTGTGTTTAGACTTTATTAAATATCGATGTGTCGGGCGGAAAGGGGGCAGACTCCGACTGCGTGATGGCGGAATGGGGACATTAATAGTGGCGGCGGGGGGGTTGCGGCCAGCCGCGAGACACCGGGGCGCCCCGCGACAAAACGGCACCTCGCGCTCTGGCCAGGCGCGTATATTTATCTGCCTAATCCAAGTCGCCCAGAGAGCGCACGGGAGCAGGGACCCGGTGTTAGTTATTTAGCGCCTGTGAATAAATTAGTTTGTGTTTTGCGGCCTCGCCCGGAGAGCCCTGACAGCACGGGGGGATTTGGAGGGAGCTGAGTGACGCGTCCATCCCCCCCCCCCCCTTCCCCTTCCGGAGGACTGGTGCAAGATAAGCGTTGGAGCCGGGGGCTTAGCCCTGCAGGATTTGCATAAATTGACGTCCCCCTCCCCCCAGCCTCCCGCCGCGCCTCGCCTCAGGAACGCGCGGTGCCCGCCATTAAATCCGTTTTCGAGGGCCAAACTTCCCTCCTCCTCCGACGTGCTCGTCACGCCGCCCAGCTGGGCTTTGTGCTGCACTTGCTTTGTAAATCGCCATGTCGAGGCGTTTCAGTGCCGTCGGCAGGTTTGGGTTCACTTCTTTCTAGGTGGCGTGTTCGTTTGCAGCACGCAGCTGTTCGTGCTGCGCGTGTGTTCACGGCCTTGCTTCCGGCGCGGTACGCTCAACTCTGCGGGTTAGTAATGCTGGCTGCGTGTTTTCCTGATGTTTCTCCGCCTTATCACTTTTCGCACCTTTTTTTTTATTTTCTTTGAAATTCCGTCCCCCATACTTGCTGCCTGGAGCAGCAACCCCTGATATTAGCATCTTTGCGTTGGTTGCCGTCATTAGATCTGTCACTCGGCAGCAAGTCAGAATATTTAATTTCAGCGTTGATGCAGGTTAATTACGAATACTTGAAGAATTTGGATCTGAAGCCGTAATCTTTTATCGAGCTTACGTCATAGATAAAACAAGGAATGATTTTCTTTCTGTTCCTATTTCTTGGCTGATATAGAGAGGCTCATACGATTAACAAGGTCGCGGTTGTTCTTTTCGTCTAAATATTACAAAACAGCGAAAATTTTAAACACATGAAATAGTATTATACTGGGAGGCAATACAGAAAAAAAAAGTCTCCGAATGACCATATTTGGCTTTCGCTTTCCTCCAATTCCTGTCACGATATTCTGAGTCAGAGGAGACGGCAGCAATTCGTTATGTGCAAGTGAGGCAGTGCGCTGTGGCCTACCACGATTGAAAGCCTATGCAAGCCAACTGCAAACGCAAGCGGCGTTCCTAATGTCATCAATTCGCGCACAGAGAAACAGTAACCCTAATGGGGTTTATTGCACAACTTGACATTTTGTTTGGTAGTTAGGAATATCTCACGTGCCTTTATTTAAAATCCGTTGTTTACGCGGCGTGAGTGATGGCCGAGAGAAGTCGAACGAAAGCGAAAAAGACCTGTTAGGAGGTGGAGTTGCATTGGAGGACAACAAAAACAACAAGTGTTTTCACACCAGCCTGCTCGAGTAACGGCGGCAACAGTGTGCTCGTAATAGGCGGCTTCAAAACCTGTGATATACTAATGAAAGTTGAGGTGTTGCCAAAATTAGCGTCTTTGCCAATCTGTGTGAAGTTATGCAAGTTCCTCGTTATTGTTTCAGTGATATGGAATTCGATCGTTCTTCTTTTGTTTTTGTTTTTTCGTTTGTGATAACTGTGTGGAGCGCTGCTGACATACACCGTACGGCCCCATTGGCCATATATAGAGTGGGGTTCTGCAGCGTTTCGGAAAAAGAGATGATTTGAAGTCGTGCCTGTCGTTGATCAAAAAAAAAAAAAATAGGTGCGGGGAAGTTGTGCCCGCGCCCGATGGGAACGAGAGAACCGCATCGACCCGTGCGCTTCAGGGACACCATAAGTCACACAACAAGGAGAGATTTGCGCGATTGTCGTGCCCGTTCTGTGTGGGTTAGTCTGTGTACGCGAAGCGCACGGCTGGCCGAACGAGGCGGGATAACACGGCGCCATCTCGTAATCGCAGGGCCGCTTTCAATTCAGTAAAAGGCAGCAGGCCGGGGCCCAGTGGTCAAGCGCTTTGCTACGTGACCACGCAGGAAATTTCGGCTGAAACGCGGGGCGCGTGGGCATTTTGAAGAGAAGACTGGGACAGCCGCGCTCTTGGGCCTCTGCCGCGCAGATTGACGTCTCGTCATTTTCTTAAAATGTTCTCCCAGGAGACCAACCAGCATGCCCGCCGCATCTCGCGAGAGCCACAGACTGCCAAGGGCCAAGCCTCCTGGCGACACGCTGGTCATCTCAATCTATGAACGCACTCTCAAGGCACTGCGGGCAAGAACACGTTTCTGGCTCACCCCGGGCGCGCAGTGCGGTATACATGCTCTCGAATTTCACTTGTATGCTCAACGCTTTCCGAGACGTGGCTGTGAAGCGGCAGTGCTGGGAATACCGGGGGCATAAATCATTTACGCCAAGTAGGATTCGAGAAGCGGATGAATGCAGACTACACATGGCCAGCTCGCTTTTACGATTGGCATCGGTATTGATGCAGTTCTTAGGCCCTCGCAAAAACTGAAGGACATAGTTGTCATTCGCGCAGGAAACAGTTTCTGCGAGGCTATCTTGTCGCGAGTGAAACGGGAAGGGGAAACGGATAAATTATTAAGTAAAAACTCGCGTGAGGTTGCGCAGCAAAGTGCACACACGCTACCCATCTGCACGGGGAACGAAATAGAAGCTAAGTTCTTGTGCTCGCTGGTTTATTTGCTCTTTGCACGTCTGTACTTACGCCGCCGGCGAAAATCTAACGCAAACTTCGCAAACTTCTGTACGGTCTCTCCAGAAGCGGGTGAACTTTTTTTTTTCTCTCGAAATGCGGATTCTTTCCCCACACCGGACACACCTCAAGAATATAACTTGCTGGCTACTTGCTCGATGGATGGTTTATGTTGCCGGAATGCAAAGAGCATATTTGAAAGTGCTGCGTGTCCTATGGGAGCACTTTGATCGGCGAATGAGCTGCCTGGGGGCTCTTGAATAGGTACGCGCCGGAGAACCTGGTCTCGGTAAGGGCGCTTGACATCAGTGTAACTTGCAGCGCAAATATAACCAATTCTAGCTGCGCTTTGAAGATAGCTATAGACATGATCGTATCCTCTTGCCAACGATTGCGGCTGCATGTGTTCGCATATCCTAACTTGAAGCTGTTTCTACAGTTGAGACTTATTTTGAAGAAAATCCGGAATTACGATGGCGTAACTCACTACTGAGAATGTTTACATCTTTTTGTTTTTCATTTAGGGTGGATCGCCGAATGGGCACTTTGCCCCATTGTCTCGTCGCTGTTGTTTGCCGACCTTTTGTATCTTTTTAAGAGTGCGTTCTAGGGTTGAGAATCCCAATAAACAGTACTGATCTTGTTTGTAATCATTAGCGATGTTTTTAGTTGTTAGTAACCAGAATATCTCATTCATTCATTCATTCATTCATTCATTCATTCATTCATTCATTCATTCATTCATTCATTCATTCATTCATTCATTCATTCATTCATTCAGATCATTTTATTTCCTTTCAGTTGAAAGTGGAAGGCGAGGCAAAAGGCATGGAGCCTGACAAGGCCTCGTCTCCCATCTGTAGTTTGGAGCAGGCCAAACTTCAATACATTTGCACGGATTTCTCCTGATGAAACACTACACATAGACATAAAATATACAGTACAAATTAACACAGAATGCTGGCTGTCGACTAACGCAGGTTTAGAAGAGAATCAAGGATTCGCAGAGAGAAAAAGCACATCAAAGGATCCGCGACAACACACTGGCGAGAAAAATAAACCGCGGTTCAGAAGAATAACATGTTGAAAAACAACTTTTTTGCAAGACTGGTGATTTGCATGGGCATATGAGTGCACCTATATACATAAGATGTCTTCAGTGATCATTAGGAATGCTTTGTACTGTAATTTGTAGGGCTTAAATGGTAGCGTAATATCAATGTAGGACTCATGATGGTTAAATAACTTTGTTGCTTGATAATCAACATCCTGTCTCCCGTAATTTGTTCTCACTTTTCTTGTTTTATGTGTACGGGTTCGAAAGCTATAGTGTGGCGATATATCTGTAAATTTAGTGTAAAGCTTTTTTATGAATTAATTGCATCAGTTTAGACTAATTCACTTTGTTAGCCGGAAATATATCATGTCTAATGAAGAGTGGCTAGGTTGGTAGGTCATGTATTCAACCTTTGTAATTCTCAAACAGACGTAGAACGCGTTTTTGCAGTACGAGTAGCCTGTCGTAATTTCTTTTAGTCGTAGTGTCCCACAATAATATTGCGTAAAGTAGCCGTGAGTAAAATAACGTATAATATAAAGTCTTTTTTCAGCCAGAGAGGGATAAGTGGAGCTATACGGCTCATACACCCCACAGCACGGGAAAGATCAGTTAGAAGGTCATTAATATGTGGAGTCCAGGATAGATCTTCACTGAGCCAGACACCTAGAAATTTCTGTAAATGTACCTGTTCAATGTGTTCCATTCTGAATTTAAATGTGAGGCTTTCTTTAGTAACTCAGTGGTTTGAAAAGTATAAACTTTGTTTTACGCGTATTTAGTTGCAGACTATTGTCCTCGAGCCAAATAGACAGCTGAGACAGGCAAAGATTAGCTGCTTTTTCTAGGTCATTTGCGTGTTTACCTGTAAAAAATAAACTAGTGTCATCAGCAAAGACAGTTATATCAGGTGTGTACTTAACGACTGTGATATCATTTATATACAACAAAAAGAGTGTGGGACCTAGTATGGAACTTTGAGGTACTCCTAGTTTTAGTTCTCAGTTTTCAGAGTGCTCTCCATTGAGGTTTATGAACTGGTATCTTAATGACAAATAGCTTTTAGTGAGGTCTGATGCAACACTTCGAATTCCATACCCGTGATGTTTGTGAAGCAAAATTTAGTGGTTGAGAGAATGGAAGGCCTTCCGTAAGTCAAGAAAAATTCCCAAAGTAAACATTTTTGCTTCAAAATTCTTTATAATTAATGATTTTACATTGAGCAGGGCCTCTTCAGGTGTCTTTTTTTTTTTGGAACCCGAATTGAAATGGTGAGATTATATTATATTTTTGCAGGAACATAGTCAAACGATTATTTATAGACTTTTCCTATAACTTTGAGAAAACCGGTAACACTGAAATTGGTCTATAATTAGCGATATCATTTCGTGTTCCTCCTTTGTGTATAGGTACCACTATAGCTATATTAAGCTGGTCAGGAAAAGTTCCTGTTGATAGAGATATGTTTAATAAATGTGACAATAGGGGACTTATTTCAGATGACACATGTTTGAAAGTTGAGACTTGGATGTCATCATAACCGCTCGCCGCAGTTGGCTTCAGTTGCTTTATGATTTTGTCAATTTCTGGAGGTGTGACGGCACTTAGGACTATAGAGTTTGTTTCTGAGCCTACCTGGGTTCTGTTGTTGGCTAGGGATTGAAGACACAATGCTGTACTAATGAAGTACTTATTCATTTCATCCGCTAACTCTTTCCCGCGGAGAACATCATTATTCACCAACATCTGTTCTATTGGGTCGGAATTTAGGCCTTTTCCTGTGAGGGCATTGACTTGTTTCCATATTTTTGCAGGATTGGTCTTTATTTTTGAAAACATGGTTTCATAATATTTTAACTTAGCCTGTACGATGTCAGCATTTAATTGTTCGAATTTTCTTGAAATAAGAAAAAAGTTTCCGTCTTTAGTGGCAAGAAATCTGTGAAACATTTTGTTCTTAGCTACTATTCTTTTGTATAGTGTATTATTAATCCATGGTTTTTTTATCTTCTTGTTACGTTTTTTTATTTCTGAAGGGGAAACGCAGAATCATAGTAATTTCTGAATATTTTTAATAACGTTTGATATGCTCTGTTTGCTTCGTATTCTAGGTATACGGGATACCAATCCGCTTGTTGGATTAAAGCTTTGAAATTATTCAATGATACCTCATTGATACTTCTATGTTGAAAACAATTGCCGTTATGAGCCTCATTAAATAGGCGATGCGTGGCGAAAAAAAGAGGTAGGTGATCAGTGATGTCGCAGGAGAGCGTGCCAGAAATGAACTCTGAAGTGTTATGGTTGGTGACACAAACGTCAATGGATGTAGAACAACTTTGGGTGATTCGAGTTGGTCCTAGCATAGTGTTTTCGCATCCCTACGATGCAACAAGATTGTTGAAGTCATGTGAATAAATGTCTTCAGACACTGTATTAATGTTAATATCACCCATGATAAAGAATGGATTTTGATAGAATTTGCAGTATTCAAGAACCACCTCGAACTTAGCCAAGAAACGTCGCTTGTAGCCAGTTGGCGGTCTGTACACAACCACAAGTATGAAATTTTTTGCATCAATCCCCAAGCATTCAATATAAGACTCTGAATCAGTAGTGTCATCAGTTATCTCACCTGCGAACTGGCGCCGCAGGTTAACAGCAACACCACCACCTTTGCCACTTCTATCCGACCGTATGCAGGAGTAATTTCTAATTTGGGGCGAGGGACCCGTTTTACCGAGCCATGTCTCAAAAAACAACAACGCATCAAAATTTACTTGTAGTTCATCAAGATAACTAACCAAGTCATCCTGTTTGTTTCGAATGCTTCGTAAATTCAAGTAAAAAAAAGAGAGAAACACGGTTGGAAAATACTGAGCTTTTCAGTGAGTGCATCGCTTTCAATACAGGCATCCATTCACATGTCTGGCATAAACTAACAAACGAAATTGATAAAGCAAAAAAATGGGGGTACAATCACTGGATAAGAGCAATATCATCTTTTGCACAAATTTGAATGATATCGGACGATTCATCCTTGCCCGCAAAAATTTTTCCCCCGCTTGTCCAGACAAACTTCTCTTTAGCTTGTTTTTTCTTTGTAACAGCAGCTCCAAGAAGTTGTTTGTTCTGCCTCGTCAAGTGCTCGTTAATGTACACAGGAACACTTGGTTCGCTGATAGCAATATCAAGATCAACTGTAGAAATTTTCTTCTTCTTGGTCTTGGCAAGCAGTGCATTCCTCTTTGCGCGACTTACAAACCGGACGACAATATTCTTATCACTTTGCTTCATTGTCGACACCCTGCGGCAGATATCGATATCTGCGTCATGAATGTCCTCACCCACCAGTTCACCAATTTTTTTTTTGTTTTTACAATGGCAGCCGAGTCATGATCTTCTGGAACACCCTTAATTTCCAAGTTATTGCCCGGATTGTACTGCTCGAGCTCATGAAGGCGTTTTTCAAGCCTTTGGTTTTCGAATTTTAGCTGCTTATTTTGTACAGTGAGTGCTTGTATTTCCTTTCTGAGGGCCTTGACATCGCTTCCTATTTCCTTGACCTCATCACAGGTGTCGCTACAAAAGCGAATGCTTCTATTAGTTCCCTGATGTCTGCACGCACTTCCCTGCGAATGTCTGCTAGCTGTTTCTCGATCTCGGCTTTCCCTTCCATGATTTACTACCGAGAAAAATGTATTCACTTTCACTCACACCGTGATTCAGTCGTCACCTCAGGTGCTTACTAAGAAGAACAACATGACTGATTCCGCGTGCCAACTGAGCTGAGAGTAGTGAACAATAGGGTGCTTACGCTCTAGTAGACAAATCATACAAGTATGCTCCGGTTGAGTCAAAAGGAAAAAAGTTTTTCAGCCCCTTCCGAAAGATACCCCTCAGAAATTATGGAGAGTGCACGGTTGGCGGTAAGAAGTCCAATACCATGGAACTTTGTAATGGAAAACAAAGTATCCGTTAATCGCGACGTTGTTTGTGAAGTTGCGAATTTTTAATTTGCTTGAGTATTTTGAAGCTCTGCGCCTACTACTTGCCCTCATGCACCGTCTTTTCCAAAAGTAACTAGGAAACTGTGTTTGTTAGTCATGTAAAGAAGCACTTATAGCACCCGTAAGCTCTAAATCTCTGTGAGGTAAGGAGAACCCTTGTCCTTACCTTTCCAGGTCTTTAGGTTTTTAAGGATGCCGTAAGGACTCCACTATACTACTGAGAAGCAAACCTTGTTGCGTGGTTATTTTCGGCAAAGATGGCACGTGGGGCGGTGTAACATTGGGACTGAACATTTAAAAAAAAATTCACGGGGCCACTTTGTTGACCTAAAGTGCGGTGAGGCGAAAGCCTTTAGCGCGGTATTGCTGCCTGTGTCCGTGATGTGTGGATAAGATCTTGATTACGTGCACAATTGTTTGTGAATCTTAAATGCTGGAGACACCGGAGGGCGTTTGGGAGGCATCCGTCTGATTCGACGCCTTTCCGCAAACTCGCTCCAGCGTCCTCCTAGACAAGAACTACGCATGAGTTGACAGGAAGTAGCGTAGTCGATTCGCTTCCGCGCGATTCGCTTCCGCGGGGTGTTATCTGCGCATGCGCAGATTCAAAAGTAGCCAACTGCGCCTGCGTAGATGGCAGTGACGGTGCTAGCAATCAGTTACGCTTCCTGCCATTGTCAACGTAACTGCACGGCAGTTACAATACCAACAAGGCAGTTGTGCTAACGAGTACTGTCAGCTGCCTTGAGTTACGCCAACGTAACTACAAAGAAGTTGCGTTGCAAAGCAGTTACGTTGACAGTTCGGGTGCACAACTAGGAAAACCTCGATAAATTTTTTTTTATTTAGTTCTCTTAGCATATTTTTTTCGCCTTTATATCGAATGAACGCTGTACGACCCGGTTATGCTGCTTACATTGTAAAATGTCGACTAAGTTAGCGTAAATCAACGGTCGCCAACGAATAGCTGTTAATTAAGCAAGCCGCACTTCAAAAGAAGGAGAGGAAATAAATAGAGAGATGTACGAGCACGAAAATTGTCACATTCACTGAAATTCCTTTGCCGCAATTGCAAAAACCGAAACGGGGTAATGCCTCTAAGCATTTGCTGGTGAAGGAACCAATTAGGCTAACAGACGCATGTATAGGAGAAGGCGACTTAAAACGACGCAGCTCGCTGATTGGTGTCTTGTCCTTTGTAGACCATGTGCCATTTGTTCCGCAGTGCACCATGATGTTGACGCCCTCCTGAGAGACAACAGTCAGGGAAAGGGCGTACAAGGGGCATGCAAGCGCATAACTTTCTCACCGAGCACCCGAAGAAAGTTTAATTTCTTACCCTCGTGAATCGCTGCGTCTTGCTCCAAGGTAATGCATTTTCGATAGAAGAAAAGCTGCAGAAGCGTAGGGAGATGCGCAGCCTCAAGGAGAAGTGAACAGAAGGGCGGAAGCCCGTGCTAATGCCCTTTTCAGAGCCGCTGCTGCTGCCCGATGTTCCGTCTCGAGTCTTGGTTTCTTACGTGTACATAATACCGTCCAGCGCAAGACGAAAAGCAGAAGATAAGTCCCGGCGGGTATGTTATAGCCAGGAGCAAAAGCAGCGAACACAAATCGTATGAGCCATTCGGAGAGACCACCCCGTGGCGGCGCGAGCTTCGTATAGTTTCGCCCCGCAGGATTATGCGCCGCCGCGCGGGCGAACGGGCGTGCGCGTAAGAGGCCCCGGATGCGGCCGGAGATCCGCGCTCTGAACTTTCAGGTAAAGCAGTGCCGCGATGTTTGGAGACCGGCGAGTATCAATAATGCAGCGAGCCATGAACCCGGGGCCGGAGTCGTCGGGGGCCGCAACGAGGAATCGGGCGCCGTAAATCCGGCTGGAATGCCCCGCGGGCTGGGCCGTATACGCGGCGGCCGCAGGCATGCCCACAATGCTTCTTTTATAGAGCCATTATCTCATGTTTTCGCGAAGTCAGTTTCTTGCCCGCGGGCTGCAGCTTACTGATTGGTTCGGCCCGTGTCCAGTCGTGGCCTGCATTACCAATCATCCCAGTGACCCTCGTTGTGCAGAGGCTAACCGCATTGTAATGGTGATCACTCTTCGAGCCCGGACGGCCGCGCGAGCCGCACTGGGGGCCTTAGGGTTACCAAATCGGATTACACAAGTGCTAATAGCGGCTACTTCCCGTCGGGTAATGTGGCCAGCCTAGCACCCCTCGTAATTGGGTTTGGCCGGCGCAATGACAAGAAGTGGCCTCAGCCCCGAGGAGCCGGGGAGGCGTGCGCCCGGAGCGAGTAATGCCCCCGGTAACGTAAACAGCGCCGGCTTCGCCACTTGGATTCTTCTTCCTTCGGCCGCTTTATGTGTGGCTCTGCTGCCGCCGCCGCGCTTGGGCTTCGGGTCACGACCCGGTCCCCGCGGGGCTCGGTCTGTGCTTGTGCCGAGAATTTCCTTCAGGTGTGAATGAAGCTTGAAAAGATGAGAGGCACTCTGTTTGCGATGTTCGCCCTCTCGCTGTGCAACGTTCGCTGTTTTTGCACCCGCACTTTTTTTCCCTAAACACAGGAGAGGCAGGGTACAATGCTACAGCAATAGAGAAGATTTGAAAGCAGTTCACTGCATATATATATCTTCTGTGGAGTAATCGCCTCTCCCCATCTGTACAAATTCGCTGAAAACAAAATGGATTATGTTGACTGCTCGCGTATGGTTTAGTGTTTATCAAACTTGAGCGTGATTAGACAGAAATGTGAGTTATTGTTTATTTATCATATTTATTTATTTATCTGCAATACTGCTGCTAACTCCACACTGATTGCCAATTCCACGAGCAGGCTGTACTGATGGGCGATTTCAATGCAAGGTAGGCAAGAAACAGGCTGGAGACAAGGCGGCAGGCGATTATGGCATATGGTCTAATAATAGCAGGGGGGAATTATTAGTAGAGTTCGCAGAGAGAAATTATTTACGGACCACGAATACCTTCTTGCGCAAACGAGAGAACAGGAAGTGGGCGTGGAAGAGCCCCAGTGATGAGGCTAAAAATTAGACTTCATATTATGCGCTCACCCTGGCATCGTGCAGGATGTGGAGGTCCAAGGAAAAATGCGTTGTAGCGACCACAGGATGGTAAGGTCTCGAATTAGATTAGCCTTAAAGAGGGAACGGAATAAACTAGTGATGCGGAAGCCCATCAGCGAGTTAGCGGCAAGAGTGAAAGTAACGAGTTCAGGACATCCTTGCAGAACAGATATTCGGCTTTAACTGAGGACGACGACCTTAAAGTTCAGGCAATGAACGATAGTATCACAGCTATCATTACGGGTTGAGCAGTAGAAGTAGGCGGTAGGATGGTTCGACAGGATACCGGCAAGCTCTTTCAGCAGAAGAAAGATCTCATTAAGAGACGCCAGAGCATGAAAGCATCTAACCCCACAGACAGAATAGAACTGTCAGAGCTACAAAAGTTAATCAATAAGCGCAAGGTAGCCGACATAAGGAAGTTTAATATGGAGAGAATCGAGCATGCTCTAAAGAACGGACGTAGTCTAAAAGCGGTGAAGAGGAAACTAGTGATAGGGAAAAATTAGATGTCTGCGTTGAGAGATAAAGAGGGCAATGTCATTAGCAATATGGACAAGATAGTTAACGTAGCCGACGAGTTTTACACAAATGTATATAGTAGTCAGCTGAACCAGGAAGTAAATGAGAGAGGCAGTAACGCACAGCAATGGGACATCCCACCAGTAGCAAAAGAGGAAGTAAAGGAAGCCCTATAGAGGCAATGCAAAGGGGGAAACTGAAAAATGTTATTGACCCTTGATACCATTTAAATATCATACCGGCTTGAAGGAACATGGGGGTCCTATAGGCATGTCTGTTAAAGAAAGCTCTTTTAGATGTTCATGTCAAGCATTCTTGGACTAAAAATTTGGAATATTGGAATATTGAAAGTACTGTTATGGAAATATTGAAGGTAATTCTTCATTCTTCCGATGCGTAGCAAATTTTTTGTTTTAACGTTTTCCACCGCTCGCATCGATCAGTTAAGACGGCCATAGAAAACCAATTGTGAACGTCTTTGACGATAGCAAAAAAAAAAAAAAGCCTCCCGACCGACGGGAGACCTGCGGCTATATTGATTGTTATAGTAGTGAAATCTTACAATACATGAAAATATTGCGTTCATAAACAGTCATAAACCCGTCGAGAAATGTTTTTTACAGAACTGCTGGGTATGGGTATTACTGCGCTATTTTACGAATGGCAGGTCCGCATTCAAGCCCATTTAAAGGGACAAATTTAAACTAACGCGCGCGTAAACCCGTTCATGTGTTATTTGCGCTCCGTGGGTAATATTTCGCTTTACGCATTAATGAAAACGCGGTACGGTTTTAGCTTCGAGGCTAGTTCGAGGTTTATGTTAGCTAGAGAGGACCTATCTGCGGTTAACATGAACAGACGCTTGGTTCCGGAAGCTTCCCACATGCCCGTAGCATTCAATCAATTATTCTTTACGCTTTCGTCAGTTCACGAAATTCGTAGTGGAAACGGCGTCATGGAGATCTGTGACGCCGGTCCTGCCAGTGGTTCGGAGTAAAAAGTTACCCCTACTCTTCTACCCTAAGCTGTTATGACGACTGCACACGGGTATTCTATTGCTTCCACATACGTAAATTTGTTTTAACCCCTGCATACCTTAAGTTCAATGAAACCGTATAGGCAGTCTTTCTCTTGTTTACGGACAGGTCCGAAATTGCATCTTTTGCTAAGCCATCTATAGAATGCGGCATTGAGCGTCCCTCGCAGCTTCTTAAGCCTTGACACCCGTGCCAGCATTATATGGTGTCACCCGCGACAGTGTGGCCCCCTACATTTCCTTAACGAGGCGCGCGCTCATGCTCCTTCGAAAATGGCGAATCGAGAATAAAAAAGAAAGGCAAACTAAATAAAATATAGAGCTAGTAGGCTGCTTCTCGCCTCGCGTCACCGAGAGGCCTTAATGGGCGCCACTACTTGCCTATCGATGTACAAGACTGGGATCCCTTCGCGGCGGAGTCTCTCCTCTTCGGCGACGCTCGGCTTGGCGACCCCTGGCGAGTCCTTCCCATTTAATGCGACGCCTGCAATCAGCCGCTGCAGGAGCCAGGTTAGTACACCCCGCAAGTGTCTGGGAAAGTAATGAGCTCCGAAAGAAAGGCGATCGACACGGGACACAGGGTCGGCGCGAATGCCCTGCGCTGACTATGTGCACGTTTTCGAGACGTCACTGCGAGGACGCGTAATTGGCACATCCGCGAAGAGGGCCCGGGGGAAGGAGGGAGAGGGGAGTCAATGGGCGTAGATGTGCCGCCCTTTGTTTCCCGGGAGTGCTGCTTCGCTATGCGGAGGCATCGTTACGTCGCTTAACTTTAACGAGGAAGCATCAAGTTCTCTTCGCGGCGCTGCCTGTTTGTGCGTTGCCCGGGCGCGGCCCGCGGAGAAATGAATACAGCCGCGGCAAGAAGTAATACAAACAAGCCGAGGGGACGGATAGAGACATCAGCCGGAATCTGCGGGTGCCAGAGGGCGAGCCGGGGTAATACGAAAGAAAATGGCTGGGCATTATTTTAAGGAGATGGCGCCGTAGAGTGTTTTCGTAATGGTGTCGTCTCCCATTTGCTTCTCTTTCTTCTTGACTGTCGCCGGGGCTAGGATATTTCAAAAGGTATTTTCTCTTTGTGCTCGTCGCGTTACTCTTTCGCCGACGGGGGCGGAACGAGCGCGGGCCAATGAGAGGCAGGCGTGGCTCGAACGCTGCGTTCTCGCCCCGCGCCCCCCAAGCAGCAGCGTTAACAAGGGCCGCTGCTCCGGTCGGCCCTCGGAAGGCGCCGCACGCTCCATTCGGGCTCTGAGGGCAACGCGATGCGCTCGCTGACTGATCAACTCGGCGCGGAACTGAGCACTCCAGCTTACCTGGCACGAAACTGTGCGCTCTGTGCTTGTATTCTTGCGGGAATGATGCACCTCGAGCGTCTTAACGAGAGGCCCAGCAGGTCTGGCGTGGACGCAAGGCATTCAGCAGTGCTCCAA
This sequence comes from Amblyomma americanum, assembly GCF_052857255.1. NCBI lineage: Eukaryota > Metazoa > Arthropoda > Arachnida > Ixodida > Ixodidae > Amblyomma > Amblyomma americanum. The sequence goes on along the minus strand of NC_135497.1, from coordinate 114,539,747 downwards.
AGCGGCCGCGAATTCAGAACGAAGAAAGGAAAACAACAGTCCGTTAGTGGGCCGAGAGCTCGCGCCAATCGTATACAGCCTAGGGAAACGATAAAGCTGAAGAATTTAACCGCAGTCTGGCTCACCGAGCTGTCATCTCGCGTGCGAAAATGAGAAGGCAAAACACCAACCACGACGGAGGACATGTTCATTGCTTCAGATATACATACCCGTGTGTTGCAGGCTGAGCACGGTGGCGAGTTTACTGTCTCGCTTATTCGTAGAATATGCCGGGTTAATGCCACGCCGAGGCGCCCAGTGCGAAAACCCGTCTCAACGAGTTTGTTTAAGACCCCGGAGACACTAAACTTGCTGTTCAAGTCGATCGCGCGGACGGGCTGGTAGCACTCGTTTGATGGCATTTTAAAAGCGGCTAACGGCTACGTATTTAGAAACGTTTGCCTCTTTCGCAGCATTGTACATCCACAGAACGAAATAAGGCGAAGCTGAGTTGGCTTGTACTCGATGCAATCTACATGCAGTTACATGCATGCTTCTACAGTAAGGTTTCCATCACAGGTGTATTTAATGATTTCTTTGAACTGCGCCCCCGTCTTTCTCTGCTTGCTTTCTATACGCTCCTAATTAGTAATAATGAGTACACTGCAATTTTCACTAAATCGCGCTATGCAATTCGTAGCTATAAGTGGTGTTGCTTTTCCGAATTCAGACCAGTTTTGCCAGACGCTCGCTTCTTAGAGCAGGGCAGATGGAACCCAGTCAGGTAACAATGATGTGAGCTCGATTTATAATGACACCGTGGAAGCAGTGGAGGGGTATACAACCACTCCAAGCAGCAATAGCAAATGAGAGAAATAAGTCCAAGGATAAGAATGGGGCGAAGTGCATTTGACAGTCCCCGCCAAGTTATTCACTGCAGCATACCGGCGTCCCTCACAAGGAAGGTACGGATGTAACGTACCTTGCCGTGACTCACTGAAGAGGTATAGAAGCTTGGAGGTGAATGAAAAAGCTGGAAATAAGAATAAGGAGTGCGCAACGATTGACAGAAAGGAAAGTTGTAGGCGTGAATCAAGAGGCAGAAAGAGATGATGTAATCTACCAACCGTAGTTCCCAGTGTACAATCCGTACCCGGTGTTCACTCCGCAGGGCCGAATTCAGGATGAAAAAAAAAAGTCATCCTCGCCTAGTATATAAAACATTGCCCGCATAGAGTACATAGAATTGCTTTGAGCGTTTCAGGTGATAATTCACGGTATTGAAAAAAAATAAAAATGGGCGGCGCACCATGTGGCGCGAAACATCCACATTGTCACTTCTTCACCGCTGGGCCGGCGTAATGGCAGGTCAAACTTCTAACGAATACAGCTTTGGCACCTTTCGGTGGCCACTTCCTATAGTATACGTAATTCATATGGCGACTGCTGGGAATCGCGCGCAGATGCAGAAAAAATCAGCCCCATCTCAAGCTTGGAATTATCATACCTCAGGTTGCAGCTGCCTAAGGCGTGTACCATTTGGCGACTAAAAGTCGGGTGCGTTTTTCAGGACCTATAGATTGCCTTTTCTACCACGTGTCGTGTAGCTGGAGGGGCGACGCACATAGCCATGGATGTATGCGGCCAGCGACCAGCAATGCCCTTTGGAAGCACCCATCTGTTTCCTCTTCTCTTTCGGAGGTTTCCTCAGTACATTAAAGAAAGAAAGGAAAGAGAAAAAAGAAGGCGCACGGAAAGATCAGCAGCGCGCACCGGGCAGCTGTGATTTGTCGAGCTTTTCTGAAACTGTCGCCTGGCGAATGGGCTCTGCGCCCATAAATCACCGTAATTGCCCTTTTTATGTCGCGAATGTCTGTGCGCTCGTTCGCGTCGGTTCTTGTGTTTTTGGCGCGGCGCCGATGGCGGCGCGTCGACGCTTCTGGCGCCGCCGGCGCCGCTGATTGCGCTCCCCGCGGCCGCCGCTTCCTCAAGGTGCGCTATCTGCATTGCACGCCTGTTTATCCGCTTTGCGTTGCGCGGCCGAGGCGCCACCTTTGCGGGGGACACCGCGGGGCCCCACTCCCCGCCAATGAACCCAACCAATCTTGCGATGTGTCACCTCCAGCTCAGCGGGCAGCCTCAACGGTCTGGCAACCTCCGGGATCCCCGAGACCTTCCCCTAATCTTATTTGGGGCCAGACACCCAGCGCTCGAGATATAAATGATCGTATTTGTGTTCGTCTTCCGCGCAATTGAATTACAAATCCTGTTCCGCGGGCCCCTCCAGTTCCGCCCGGCTATCCGCACTCACCCCGCGTGACTCCCGGGCGACAGCGAATGGCCGCTTCGGGTGGCGGCCTCCCCCCCCCCCCCCCCCGCGCCTGCGCAGCGGCGGCTCCGAGCCGAGACACAGGTTCGAGCCCGCGACGATAAATTAGCCGAAAGTAGCGCTTTAGCGCCCGCTGGGATGCGCACCAGTTTGTGCAATGAGCGCCGCCTGCGCTGTACCTGCAGCCTACGTCCTCCGAGCGGCGGCACACTGCTGCACCTCAAATCATATGGCTTCACCCCGCAAGTACCTGGTCGCGAGAGGTGGACCATATATGCAAAGCACTGGCCTCGTATGTGGAAGGCACTGACTCGGTTTAGAGCCTATTGTCGCAGATATCTAGCCGCTTGTTAAAACTAGTAAAAGCGTCCCACCGCGTAGTGCTTGGTTAGAATGCTCTAGTCGTACATATGCAACGCTGTGCATATATGCAGAAACCAAGGAGCATAGGGGATTTTTTTTCAAATTCACGATGTTGATCAATTCAGATTATTATGAATATTTTATCCTTAAAGATAGCTGATTAGAAAGCACAAGAAAAACCACATGCAGCCGGTGGGATGCGAACCCACGACCACCGAATTACGCGTCCGGTGCTCTACCAACGGAAGATTTGACAGCCGCCGTCGTAGCTCAGTTGGTGGAGCACCGGACGCGATATTCGGTGGTCGTGGGTTCGCATCCCACCGGCTGCATGTGGTTTTTCTTGTGCTTTCTAATCAATTATCTTTAAGGATAAAATATTCATAATAATATGCATTTATCAACACCATAAATTAAAAAATCCCCTGTGCTCCTTGGTTTCCGTGGCTGCTGATTTCTTTCATTGTCATATGTATAGAGAGGCCCTCATTTCCCTTCGCTTGTCTGCTTAATTATATATATATATATATATATATATATATATATATATATATATATATATATATATATATATATATATATATATATATATATATATATATATATATATATATATATATATATATATATATATGCACACAAGCACAACAAAAGTGGTTCAGACGTGAGAAGATATATAGTGCAATTGAAAGTTCAGCCGCGGGACCGGCCTTCGTCAGAAATAATAGCTAACGGACTAGCAGTGCCATATAACATGGGTGGTGATATCTGTACCAAAGTGGAAAGAGGGCGCAATCTTAGAAGATCGCAAAGTCGAACCTTGGTGGTAATCGCTCGGTGACACATTACAAAATGTGCAGTATATACGTTACAAAAAGTAACAAAGCAATGACACGTGGCGAAACGCAAACATAGCCAACTGCGATATGGAACATGCAGTATTTATACAAAAGAATAAAAAATGCCCCTGAAATGAGAATGACATATAGAGGTGAGAAATGCGCTAAAAGTGCAAGGAAATAAACAAATACAAATACAATTCCGTGTTACTGAAACATATCGACCACTTGTGGGAAGGCACCGTCTTTACGCAGTTCAATAAAAGACACACAAGTCACGTCCCCACCGATATTAAGAAACGCGTCTAAAAGAATGGTATTATGGTAGGCAGGTTAATTTTCCAACGCTTTCGTTTGTGCCTGACGAGGCAGCTTTTAATTTTGAATCAGAAAACGATTCACTGACTTCTCGGTCGTGGTGTGATCGAAATTCAGATTCCAAAATTGTAGCTTTTAGTTTAACGAGTGAGTAGTGGCCGGGAATGGCTGTGTGTTTGGTTATACAGTGTAAAATAAGGTTGGCTAGTATTGTTAGCTTTGTGGTTATTAAAACGCAACCGAAAAGGTGTCGCCGTTTGTTCAATATAATGAAGCCGGCACACGGAACACTCACGCATATAGACTACATTATCGGTGTCGCATGTGTAGTTTCCTTTTATCTTCATTGTGTAATGAGAAGCGGTGCTGGCCGCTACTTGTGATGTCATTTGAGAACAAACTATAGACCGATGTTTGTTTGCAAGGACAAGAGCCGCTGAATACGGGAGTGGTAACATTGAAAGAAGTTAGAAGGTCAATGTAAATTCTTAGCAAGTCAGTATACTGCTCTCGGTGGTTCTCGAAAGATATCCTTCAGTCGCTTACTTTGCATTAATGGATATTGTGAGCTTTTCAGAAGAGCTGTTACATTTGGCACCGATGCCGAATACGTTGGGACGAGGTTAGTAGGTTGTTGCAACCAGTGTCGGCGGTAATGCGTTACAAGTAACGGCGTTACCGGTAACGCGTTACATTTTTCGGCAACTTAGTAACGCACTCGTTACCACTTCGGAACTATAACGGGTAAAGTATTTAAGTTAACATTTTTAGGTAACGTGAGGTGCCACGTTACTAGTTGCTTTTTGTTCCAACTGTGACTCACTCCGCCCCCTTTTTTAGGAAAAAAAAGCGCAGAGCATATAAAGTGATGTTGTAAATAAACAAAATGTACAGGTGCTATCGACGGCCCTTGCTGCGGCTCGCATGCATGCCAGAAAACACCTGTCCTTGACAACGAACCCAACTATAATAAAAATACAAAATAGCCATAAAACAAGAAACACGTGCACGAACACGCATTCACACACTTGCCTTCACCTACCTCCCCTTCCCAAACCACTCACACACACAACTCTCTAAATTAGAGAGTGGAAGCATGCGGAGCATTTTGGAGCATGACATATTTTCAGAATTACCTAAGAGTTCAGCGATGTTTTCTTTGTGAAGTTAGAATTGGTGAGGAAATGTCATTTTGAGTTTAATGTCACATTCTGATAATGGCTTCACCATGTGCCACAGATTAGAAGCCATCACATGTAACTCTTCAGGCAACTTTAGGCCACATAGCATTGCTAAGCTCGTGCACATTTGCGCAAAGTATTCACGGTATATCAGGATTTCGCGTAAAATCTTGTTTGGGCTAGAAGTATTATGTGAAATGTGAGCTTAATAAAATTGTTATCGTAGGTTCTTAATGCGAAGACTAATTAAAATTAATGGCCATGACGTAATGGCAAAGTAACATGCAGTAATACTTCTTTTCGGTAACGGTAACGACAACGCGTTACCTTTTTTGTAGGTAACGTAGGGCGGTAACGCATTCCTTTTTTTTAGCGTAACGGGTAACGTATTTAGTTCCTTTTTTTCGGTAACGCCCACAACACTGATTGCAACGTAGGCTGTTTAGTTCTGTTTATAAGGGCCATACAGTGAAGCAGTTTGGTCAACTAGCTTGGTCAACTAGCTGTTTGGGCTTGTCATCTTGAAGAGTGACTGATAGGGCTAACTAATAATACATTGCTTCCTTTTATTGTAAAAAAAAAATTAGTACAAGACAGTGACACAGGAGAGGCAGGCAGGCACCACCGCGCTAGTTTGCGGACAGCCAGTAGGTTGCTCTTAAATTTAAGTGTCAGTCACACACAGCTGCAACTGAGTAGTGTTGGGTGCTACCCGCCGTAAATTTGCGCCGGAAAAATAGATTTGTTCGATGAGCAACTGCTCGTCAAAATCACTATATACAACATTGCACTCTTCATTTGTCTACATGCCCAGAAATTATGGACATGCGCATTTTTCAAAGGGAAGTTGTTTAAGAACGCAATTTTTTCATATATTTAAGATTCCACTATAACAATCAATATATCTACAGATCTCCCCTCAGCAGGCTTGCATTTTTTTGCCATTAATGTTCTTGCTATCGTCAGAAACGTTCCCGATGCTTTTCTATGGCAGCCTTAACTACACGATTTGGGCGATGGACAAACTTGAAAAAAGAAAGACTGCTACGCATCATAATAATCGGCCATTACCTGCAATATTTCTGTAACAGTACTTTACAATATTCCTCACTTGCCTCACTATTAAAACTGATCTTTAGGAATCCTGTACTTGAATATCTGCGAAGCAGTAAAAAACTCTCACTTATTTCCGACATGTCCATACGCTCTTCGACGTAAAACTATAACTGGTTTGCCCCAAGTTTTCATGAACTAAAATTGTGAGCCTTCGTTCATGCCGCTTCACTTTAATTTTCAGCTTTTTTTTCGTTTCGGTAAGAGAGGATTAAGGGAAAAAAAACCGTTAATAGGGCCTATTTCTTCTTTCCGCGTATCACCAGCATTCCCTGTGCTCTACCGACAGCTTCAGGTTATCCAATAAAACATACTGTATTGAGGGAAAACGTCGATTCTCCATAACTGCGACATTCTTTTGCGACACAGAAGAGCCCTTTCACAAAAATTGTATTTTCTCATTGTCACAAACATAATATTAAGGTTTGTGAACAAACGTGCCTCGCTATTAATGGTCTGTACCAGCAGGCCCGTACTCACCATACGCGCTGACGTATTTTCACAAAAAGGCTTCATCGCTGAACCGAACGGCATAGCTGGTGCCTAGCCGCTTGTTGCCTGATTCACATATGTGTCGAGCGTTTTGCCCGTTAAGCGAAATGCTAATTACAGTAGCTGCGCGCCTTCAGCAAAGCCCATTGGAGAAGCAGATTCGCTCCGCCCTTGCCCATCGCTACACGCACCACGAGTTCCTATACAGCTACGCTGTGCGCTCCCTCGCTAAGACAGAGACGGCAGAAGCACCGAGGACAAAGGGCGAACCTCACAAACATAGCGGAAGAGAAACAAGGCAGCCGTTCCTCTTCTTTCCACAATGAGTTCCATTACAGCGCCAAGCCTCCGCAGCGCAAAAGTAAATAAGCAGAGCGCGTCGCAGCTCCAACGGTATCGCTATCATGGGGTGCGAAATATCTCGTGGCGCTGTCTTGTGTCTTCGTTCGTTCCGGCTTTCCCGAACTCGATAAGAGACAGCGCCTGCCGGGCTGGGCGGGGGGGCAAGAAGGTCTGAAAGCTGTAAACCTGCTCGAGCGTGAAATTGAACTCTCCTTTGTCCTGCGGATGTCGACGAGTGTTACCCAGCATCCCGTCTTCTGCTCGACCAGCCGACTCCGGGCTGGCGCGTCTCGGCGCGTTGCCCCTGTCAGAACAGCTCTGCGTCGCGGCCCCGCCTCCTCGCCGGCTGATCCCCCGGATCGCAAGACGCGCTGCTGCTGCTGTGCGCGCCCTTCTGCCAGCCGCCCTCCAGCGCTGCCGCCGCTGCTCAGGTGGCTGGGTCGCTCCAAGGAGTGCGTGCGTGCGCGAATCCACATTGTCCTCCTACCCGCGCATGCGCAAACACCGGCTTAACGGAATAACGTGGTGCCTACTCCAAGTCACACACTGCACCGCATGCTTCAGAAGTTCACCGGGCGAAGCAGTCATTCGGCTTTGCTTGTTCCTTCCGGCTGCGCGGCTGTCTCTTGAGCGCGACTTTCGTCCACGCACGGACAACCTTTATGGTGAGGGCGCATTGACGTTGGGCGTGAGAGCAGCAGCACATTGTTCTTAATTGCTGTAAGGTGACCCCCATCGTATACATGAGTGAATAGAGCGAAAGACGAAGTGAAGGTATTCAGTTTCGCAAACTGTATTTGTGCGGACGCCATCATGACCTTTAGCCATTTTTAACTGCAGCAAAAATGCACGTAGTTGAGAAGTAAGGTGCTAAAAATTCGTTTGTGTAGAAGTTCACTAAAAAGGTCAGGCCGAAAAGAAACGCGAATTAGCTGCACGGCACACTACAAAGACGTGCGCTAGCTTTCATGGCTGCATTTCAGACTCTAGAAGAATCGAAATTGCCCGCGGGAAAGGCGTGTACTTTTTCTCTGGTAAGCGGTAGATGCTGTCTGCTTGGAAACACTGCGCAGCAGTGTTGACATTCAAAAAGAACACACGTATCACGGGCAAGAAAACTTGAACGCTATTGATTTTCCTTCAAGCTCCCCCCTTTTTGAATGGTGACTTACGTGCTACCCTTTGGCTTGATACAATACCTTATCTACACTTATGCAAAGCAAAGAAAACAGCGTTAGCCAGATAGCCTCACGACACGTGCTTCCGAGGAGTTCACTGACGCACAACAAAAAGAGAGCACTGCTTGAAGCGCACGATACTGAAGTGGTTTAAAATTGCTAGAAATAATTTATTGTAGCGAGAGCTACACTACGCAACCCAGTCGAGCATTTCGCCTTGAGCCTGTGAGGCCGACAGCGCGCACGCGCGGAACCAGAGAGGAGCAGCAGGTGCGCGGCGCATGACGTGAGAGTTCGCCGCCGCCGGCGCGCGAGGAGCCGCACCGGCTCGACTACGCCCTCCGGCGCCGCGCGTTAATGCGCATGCACGGCAACCGGAGAAGAGCAGCTGATGCGCGGTGCATGACGTCAGAGCTCGGCCGCCGCCGCGGCCGCGTGTGGGGTCGTGTGGATAAACTGCGTATGTGCGGCTGTGTGTATAAAAGCTGAGGTGATACGACTCGGTGTGGTGATTTCAATAGAGAACAATACTCTCTTAGTCGATACATGAAAGAGAAGTTTTATCTGAATTTAGCTAGCGATCCTCGCATTCAGACTACACAGTGGGGAACTGCCATTGAACTTGTGTATCTGAGAGAAACCAACCAGTATAAATACTGTGTAGGCCGCATTGAGACAACTGCGTGTTACTTTGCCGATCTTCGGGCAGTGTTTATCTCTGTCAAAACAATTGAATAAATAAACACTGTGTTTCACCGAATACTTCTTCAAGGCTTAACATTATAGTCACAACAACAAGCTCGCAACATGCGTAACCAGGGGGAACTGCAGCTCCCGCTACGTATATACTGGCATAGCTGAGCTAAGCCACTGCCAATTTTCTTTATTATTTTCCCAGTTCCTGCACTTACCTGCGAAGACGTCTCAGTAAACTGCAGAAAGTTTTTCGTACTCAGCATTGTTAAATAGTACAATGCGCTGGCCGTGTGGCTAATGTATGTATTTCACTTCTTTTTCTTGTATATAGCCGTTCTTCAAGCCACGCACTTGTATGTTACAGGACATCTTGTTAACCCCTTATTCCCTCTTGGGAGCTAGTAAACTACCTTAAAAGATAGAGCACATCCATCGATGCCTTTATGTGGCCATCACCTGATGTCTACGCATCGTGTGATTCATGTGGCGCCATCCGGTGCAGGCGCCAGACGATAGATACGGCTGCGTCACCGGCACCTTCACAAACGCCTGTAACATTATGTAGCGTTTCAGGAGCGACAGGGACGGATTTATGGGTCACTATTTCCTGGTCATTTCTTGGACTTTTTTTTTCGTCTAGAAAAAGGGGGTGAGCATGGTTTTACCAACTCCTTCTCCATGAATCCGCTCCTGAGGCGCGAAGTTCTCGATATGCTCCTCGCCAGAAACTTCTATTGCACTAGCGCACAGACCGGCAGATATCGGCGCTTACGTATACAGCCGTGCCTCGTTAATAAGGACACGTTGGTTCCTGAACAAAATTGTCCATAAAGCGAGTCGTCCGTAATAACGAATCATGAATAAAACCAAAAATAAATATGAGAAATAAGCTTTATAATTACGGACTGCTTCTTTTCGTAGCGGCGGGCAGTGAAGTTTAAAACGAGCAATTTTGGAAGCTCCAGGTACATTATTCGTGCCGCCATTATCGTTAAAACCATGTGGTGCAAATTTTAGCACATAATAGTCTAAGAAGGGGCTCTGACATGCTTTTATGTAAATTTTTCAGGGATTAGATTATTATTTTCTTTTTAAGAATAAAGGTTAATGAAGGGGTTTGGGATAAGCTATCTGTATCTTACAAACAGATTGAGAAACCTGGCTGGTTTGACACCGCCTTTAAAGGCATTGAAATCACGATCAAACTTATCCAAAATGTACTGGTAGCGTGTCCGCTCTTTTATGAGCTTTGCATGCAAGCCGAATGGATTTGAATTTCTTTCATAACATTTGGACACCGGTTGATTATTTCAAAAAATTTTAATTCTGACTCGTTTAGTTTACCGATTAAATCTGTCAGATTCTTAAACACACATAACAAAAAGGTAAGAACAGCTGTCAACTAGTCTTCCTTCATTGAAACTGAAGACTTGCAATTTTCATCACTGAATTTTTGAGCATGCTGCTAGCGAAAGAATGCAACTGCACTAGCATCCTGCTGTCATGGAATGGAGTATATACCTTCACCACGGCAACTATACTGAAGCGGTCTTAATCGCGGCCTCTGGAGCGTGCAGCGGAGTTATCTTTTTTCCTCTTCTATAACTTGTATACTTTATTTTCAATAGAAACTCCAAAGCAAAGCATAACGTTTTCGGAATATATGATGCGTGTGCCAAACCTGACCGCTTAGAACAGCGCACGCGCGTTCGCCAACACTAGCATCCACTATACGAAGGAACAAGAGGGACCTCTTTTTTCAAAATATATTTCGTCAAAAAAAAAAAAGATGTACCGAAGGAAACACTGAAGAAATTAGAAAGAAGGAGAAGAAAGGCATAAAAAAAAAGGGCCAGCCGAGATTTCGAACGCGGCTGACAGGCAAAAAGAAAAAAAAAAGAAATCAAAGAGGGGCGGGGATTTCCCGCCTTTGGAGCGTTGAAGCGTGAACGGCATTTCTAGTTTATTGCAACCTGAAAACTCAAACTTTGCAGATTCTAAGGCGCTCGAAAACAGGATTTGAGCGTCCATGTTTTTGCAGAATATTCTTGGCCTGTCCTCGAGGAACTTCATGTCCGAAGCGCGGTCTTTTGGGGGGAGGCTGTGCCAGAAGAGCGCTGGATTACCGAAAGTAGGTGGCGTTCAGAAAACGCTGACTTCGACGAAAGGTGGAGCGGATTTTCCGGGATTCACTGCCCAGTCTCAGCGAGACCTTTTTCTGCCCTTTTGAGTTCGGCGCCTCACAAGATCAGCCCCTGAAGTCCACATTGCCGCGCTTATAGCGGACAGCGTTGTATCGATTTTTCACGTGAGGTGCGCCCAACTTAGCTCGGGTCACCGCTGCAGAAGGAATGAGAGTATTTCTTACTTCGATATAAGGCTTTGCCTGCTCCGACTCTGTTGCCAAGAGCCGGCAGTCTTCTGTGCTTAGTAGCACCATGACTGGACGCAGTTCCGCGCTAAGAGCCACAGGCGCGATGTTTCACCAAGTGCGTATTCACGCATCGAAGCCACACGCAGGGCAGCTGCAAAATGCGCACTTAGAACGCTAGTACAATTTTTAAATACAGCCCTTCGTTTTTGGGTAAAGCACGATTTTACCCGATTCTTGCACCCCGAATGCATTGCTTAAAAATCCGGTCAAACCAGATTTTCTATCCGAAAATGAGCCTTCTAGACAACGCACAGGAGCAAGGGAATGAGAAGCTCGTTAAGATATATACGCAGGAGTATAGGGAGCGTGCATTTTCCTGAACAAAGCTCAAGACACCGCACGTAAATTGGCGGGTAATCAGCGCCTATTCCAGAGGAGTGCTCCTTCAAATGGTGATCATGAACCTCTCTTGACGTCTTTTATTCATGACGCGACTTTGTTTGAGGATATCTTCGAAAAGTTAGCAGCGAGACGCGAAAAGACAGGTACTGATCTGTCATTTAGTTAGCGTCATGTATCAAGCGCTATCCACGCTAACGACGCTCTTGCCCGTTTAAAATAGCCTCTGTGATGTTTAATGACTGTTTTCGCAGTGTACACGACAGGCACAACTCGCATGCAAGCGAAGAAGTGCTGTGTAGGAAATTGAAAGTTTATGCGACGGAATAATTGTAATTGATGAGAAAAAAATCGAATTTGGTGAACAGTTTTTTTTCTGCGCAGCCTGAAATTTCGATGTTCGTGAAATATTGAACAAAAAAATAGGGCAACATGTTCCCCGGACAAAAACGAGCGCTGGTAGCAGATTATCTGTTAGTGCAAAAAATAAAAAGACCCGAAAAAACCGGAACTGTGGGAGTTTTCTGAATAACCTGATTTGTACCAGAATTTTAGCTAAAAGAATATCGCCCGATTTTTACCGCCCGAGTGCTGCAAAAAATAATACTAAAAAATGAAGGGTCCTATCTCAAACCATTTAAGACGTCACAGTCGCCGCAACAGCACTCAATTTGCAGGAAAGAAATGGCAAACTGGCAGATGAAGCATAAAACGCGCAACAACCGTGAAAACTCTTGTTAATTGAAGTGTTCGGCACATGAACGACAGAAGCGCTCTCTCTTAAGGCCTGGTCACATCAAATGAACCAAGTTGACAAAAAATATTTTTGCACGTGGTAATAACATTCAACCAGCGACGCCACGAACAGGGCGTGCAAAGAAAAATACGCCTAATGTAACTTGTAACTATGTAAAATATGTTATGTCGGGAACAAAAGCAGCGTATACCACGCGAGCTTTTGTTAGGCTGGCTTGTCGCGCCACTTTGCGGCGTCGCCTATTGACCAGGCAGAAGAGAAGTGTTGACCGTTTTCATATGGAGGGATGCCAATTTTCTCGTTTAGATCCGAGGCGTTCTTTCCGTGCGCGGACGCCGAAAGGAGACGCGAAACAGCGGGTCACGCATGGTGTATTTACTACTTTTGCTCTCGACAGCACATTCACCAATATTTACTGAGTCGACAGATCAGCTAATCTATTTTGTTGACTTGCTATCGTAACACCTTGGGTAACATTTTAAAAATAATAGGTTCTTCTGAACAGCCTAACAGCTGCACAGAAAGCAGAACAGCTGTTGATGGGCGACTCTTTGACGGGGGCGGCGGTCTTATCTGCCCAATGAATTTTTTTAACTTTCTTCACCGAAAAAAAAAAAATGAAGGCTACTGCTGTTTTCCCATGGAAAATTTCTAGCTTAAAGAAGGAGGGCGCTCACCTCCTCCCCCGAGGGTGAAGAAATGACAAGGGTAAATAACTGTACGGCACCCATCGCCCCCAAAGAGTGTCCACTAAATCAAGGTTCCCACTAGGTGAACTCCGGAGTTAAAGGTTCCGGAGTACAACGGCGTTTACGTCCCCTGGCTAATGCTTTTATACAGCAAATGCTGTAAAACAGCGTGTTGCAGCTAGGACCATACGGTATATATACCCTGTGCAGCCTTCCTGTGTAGCCGTATTTAAAGCGAGAGACGTCAGTGGAGCGTATAGAACATAATTTAAGTTTTATAAACACTGCTTCACCGTTCATCCTTCCCCTACAACAATAAAAAGGGAAATGTAGCAAATAATATATGCTTCGTTTCATTTAAGCGCTCCAGGTGCATATAGTGGTCGGTGTTCTACTTTAGCGAAGTGAGAGAGGAGCCCTTGTTTTAATCAGTAACAGTGTCGTTTATTTTCCCAGCGCCGAGTACCAGCAAAACCAGTGCTAAAGAAAATGGAACAAGAAATGCGTTTTTTTTCATTTTTTTGTTGTTTTTTTATTTCGCGGAAGAGTGACTTTCTGAGAACAGAAGAAATCAACGCAAAGAAAAAGGACAAAAGCGGAGATTTCTCGCGATTTTCTTTTCATTGCGGGCGGTGCGATTTTAACAAGTACACAAAATCCTATTTTTACAAGGGTAGAGGTGGCGGCGTTCTCCGTACTTTAAAACAATGCAAAGGGCGTGGACAGTGACAAGAGTGGACAAAAATGGCGCTGTGTCCACTCTTGCCATTGTCCGTGTCCGTTGCGCTGTTTTAATATATACAGGCGACTCTCGTTATAACGAAATAATGGATATAACGAAGGAATGTCGATTCCCTTTGGAAGCGGGGTCAACACGGGCTATAACGAAGCTACGGCTATAGCGAAGTAATCGCCGCGAGCTCTTTCAACTTCGTTATAACGAGGTTCAACTGCAATCCTACTTTGCTTTTATTGGAGACTGTTCCAAATTTCCGATGTCCTGTCATAGCAGCAGCCTTGTTCGCGCACCCAGCCATTTTGTTTATAAGCAGCCGTAATTCTTAGCCCGCAATGTGCGATGGAATTGCTCTTGACCACAAAGTGTACCGCTTTAACAACGCCAAAGTGAAAGGTATCTCGAAGCGACAGTTTACTACGAGCTTTTTTATTAGTGAGGTCGTTTTACACGCCGAAAGGGCCTGAAATACTGATTTTGGTGTAATCTGCATGGCATCGCTATCCTTTTCGGCGTCGTTTAATTCGAACTTAAGTAACAGTATTTGCATAAGACTACATCAGCGAATTTTCTTGATCGAACCACCAGAGACAGACTCATTTGGAAGCAAGAAACAGAGGCGTTTATTATTTCAGTGAGCCTAATTTGGACACTTCTCGCAGCAGCAAGAGAAACATTATGCTATGTGTATGATTGAAATTGAAATCTAGTAATGGCAAATAATGCAGGATTTTTTTGGAAGTAGAGGCAGAGGATAGTTCATGAAAAAAGAGCATTATGGTTTATGTTAATCAGTGCGTCTGCCTGGTCTCCCTTAACATTTTCACGGTAAAATTAACATGATTACCGATCACATCACTCACTATCAGATATTAGTCTTGTAGCAAAACGGAGACATGTTAGCGTAGACGTGTGCCAGTTTACCAGACGCCTCCTGTGCATGTGCAGTGGCTTGGGTGGGATCATGGGGGGGGAGGCACTGCTCGCAGGCAGCCGACGTCCGGTAAATCGGTACACGTCCACACTAGTACAGATCCGCTATGCTAAAAGCCTCTATTGTCTCGTTGCGCTACCTTCACCGGTTCTTGCTGACGGTAAGGCTTACACGATCGCGCTACTGTTTTGGCGTCTCATCTTACTCCGACCATCAAACGACGATAGAAAGGCCATATCAAACCGCGATCTCTCACGTCACGCTCTACCCAACCAGCTTGCTTGCGAGTCAATGGGAGAGGTCAAAAACGACTGCAAGCTGTGATTTCCTCTGACGACCAGCGGAATAAGCGTGGAGGAATAACGTGACCGTTATAGGAAGAAAAAAAAAAGAAATCAGAGCGATGCGCCGCAGTTGAGAGCCAAAGACGGGCACGCGTGCTGCCTCATTGACGCCAGAGAGGACATGCATGCCGGGCGCAGTTGACGCGGAGCCTTAGCCGGTGGGTGGCAGGTGGCATTTATCATGCCTAATGACTGCGCACGGAATAAATATCTGATTCGGTCGCTTCAACGGTCGGGCACCTCGCTCCGGTGCCTCCTCGGCCGCCTGTGTAATTGATCGCGCCCGCCTTCTGAACCGCACGGTCAATCGACGCAAACGAGAGGAATCACGCGGCTATATTTCGCCTCGACCCCCCCGGCGAGGCGTTTAGCATTTTGCGAGCCTCCTCCGGCAAGCAAGCAGAGAGAAAGATCCCGCTGCCGACAAGAAGCCAGCGAAGAGGAGGACGAAGGGTCGCCAATGAGAGTCAGCGGCGCGGCGTCGTTACTCACCGCGGCAGCAGCCACTGCCTGCAGGAGCGGCTAATGTATTCTCCCGCAGCCGCGGCTCCGGGGTCCAGAACCGGCGTTCCGCGCCGCAGGCGCCGGTGCGCGCGGTAAGGGCGAAAGCGTGCCGCGCCGGGGCGGACGTGTGACCCGCGCGCCATGATGAATGGGTTATTTGTATGAAAATGAGTGTTGGCACAACCTCTCCGAGGTGCATCTGTTTCAGAGCGGGGTCCCAAGGAGCGGCGCTGGAAAGTCGAGGCTTGCCAGCGGCGGTAAAGAGAAAGGTTCCCCGATATTTAGGAGATCCGCTGGCAACAGCAGTTGGTGACGCTTTCTTCTCATATCGCGAGGAGGGACGAGAAAGAAAAGCCTTCTGCGCGCGCTGGAGGGGGATAGATTTGCGGCACGCCGCGCTCGTGTTGACCTAGCTGCTTCGCGTTTCACCCCGGACCCAGCTCAAGACAGATTTGTTCCCTCCGCAGGGCAAACAGTGTAGTCGGGATGGCGCTAATGCTGCTCTGCGCCCCGGGCGCCGTGTGTTTACACGGCGATCAGGCTCGGCGAGCTCGCGCGGTCGATGCGACGGTGTCACTCGTCGTGTTGTTTTACATGGCGCTGATAGATGACCCCCCACACTTGCGCGCTGTGGCGGCTCCCGTCCCAAAAAGACCCTTGTTTGCCGACTTTCTCCGCAGCGGCACCGATTCGCGTCGTGAAAAGGTTGTGCCCGACGCCCACCGGGACCGAACGAGGTTCAGTCATCGCTGTGACTGCGCCGGTAGGCATCCTTTTTTTGGGAGCTTCAAAGGATGGTATCTCACACATGCCTGACATACAAACACCGACTAAAGCGGGTCTTGCAACATATTCTTAACGAGGGCGCTTGTGGAGTGTCAGTTTATGAGTCCCAAACGAGCGCTGGTGAGGCGAAAAAATGAGCATCGTCAAGAAGACTAAATGCCTTTTAAAGTAGCGTGCTCTGTGCCGCAACAAGTGCGGTTCCACAAACTCAGCAATGGCTTAACATCGAGCACACTGCCTCAGACCGTTTCGTACCTAGAGCTAAAAAGTAAAAAGAAAAAAAAAGAAATCATGGATTCAAATCGTTTTATTTTTCTTTTTTTTTCTCGTGTATTCACCTAAAGCCTGATTGCCAGACCCCCCGTCAGCTTTCAGTTTATTATGCTTCAAGTTTGTCTCACTCGTTCCCAACGTTGACACTCCCCGGTGCAAATCCTCGGAAAGACCGGCTCGACTCGGGCCAGAGGCCTGGCTAAAACAGCTACCCACCAAAAGCTCTCTTTGGCACCGCCTATATAGTCGCCCAGCGTCTGCTAATCTTCTATGTCTGAAATTTCGCGTAACGAGCACCTTGTGGCACGCTACCGCAGCGTTTAAAGGAAGGTCGCGGTCTGTTTTATTCGGGGAGAGTTTTGAGTCTGAACGATAAAAGAGGCGTCATTTTATGTCTGTTTTATGTCCCCGGAACTGAAGGTAGGAAGTGACAGTTTAGGGCCAATTTGCGTGACGTGTGCTTGCTTAGGACTTAGAGTTACCTCTCGTTATTCTTCAGCAAAAATCTCTCCCCGTATCTATTTTATTCCCTCGAGTGGCAGCGGAGGACAGGAGACAATAGTGACGGCTTCGCCGAGCTCGAGTACGCGGGCCTGGTGTGACAGCTTCTCGTCCCTTGGTTTCCAGTCGTTCGGGACTTATCACGGGATATTCGTAAAATTTCCAGCTGGAGAGAAAATTTCGTCTCAAGAAAGAAAAAAAGAGAACATGCGCTTGAACTTTTGCAAAAGAAAAAGAGAGCAAAGAAGAATACCTATGGCAGTGAGACACGAACGCTCAAGTGGCTGGCACCACCCAGCAACCGCTTGCCTGTTACGGCAATTTTATTGAAAGAAGACTTTTGCAGCTTGACTGCGCCGCTGTCGGTCGAAGGGGAAGGAAATTTGTTCGTACTTTCGCCGCCAAGCGCTGCGCGCTTTTAATCTTCTAGTGCGGCACTTCTCTAGCGACATGATTTAGGAGCATTCGCGCGTCACACACGTCTTAAGTCAGCTGACTTATGTTTTGATGTCTACGCGGCAGAGCGTGAAGCCACAAGATTACTTGCTGCGTTCGTGTATTTTAGTAGGCAAATAAAAAAATAGAAAAAATTAAGGAGGCGCCACTTGAGACTGCTTACGTGCTTTTAATTCGAGAGGATTGTCTCATCGTGAGCTCTGTAGCGAAATTATATACACGCATACATGCTTTATTTTCCGCAAAGAACTGGAATGAGGCGGAAGGAGGTTCATTAAGGAATCCTTCCTTTCTAATGACACACCTACTCATTAGCATGCAGTCGTAATTAAACAGATACACTAGGTTCTCCTTTATTCGTAAAGAATTAACGGTAGTTTTGTGTCCCTTATCGCCACTTCTTTTCGCACTCTACTTAGAGCCGCTATGTATGAGCATTCTGCAGCGTAGTGCCATTCGAGGTTTCCGTATCCTAGATAGTGAGCTCATGGTATTAGCTATTGCAGATGATCTCATGTTTTTCTCCGCAGACAAGCCTAGCGTGGATGAAGTTGTTCGCTTAACTGAGCAGTTTGGCACAGTGTTGGGTACCCGAATGAGCCGTTCCGTGAGTTCCGGTCTGTGGTTTGGGCTGTGGACGTCTCATCATCATCAGCCTGACTACACCCACTGCAGGGCAAAGGCCTCGCCCATGTCTCTGCAAATAACCCTGTCCTTTGCTAACTGTGACCGCCGTATCCCCGCAAACTAGTTAATCTCATCCGGCCACCTAAATTTCTGCCGCTGAACCTTTTTAGATAGCCTCCACGTTTCTGCCCCAAAGATGAGTACCGGTAAGATACAGATATACTTTTCTCTTGAGAGATGTTGGTAAACTGCCATTCATGATCTGTGAGAACCTTCCATATGTGCTCCACCCCATTCTTATTCTTCAAGTTATTTCTCTCTCATGATCCGGATCAGCTGTCACTACCTGCCCTAAGTAGACGTATTCGCTAACCACTTCAAGCACCTCGCTACGAATTGTGAACTGCTGTTCCCTTGCGAGACTGTTGAACGTTGCTTTGGTTTTCTGCACGTTAATTCTAAAACATACCGTCCATGCCGTTTCTAAAAAGCTTTATAAATACTTCATGCAAATAGACCATTATTGAGTGAAATAAATACCACGTTTAAAAAAAAAACGGTACTGTTGCCTATACATTGCGTCCTCGGAACCTAAAGGTGCTTCCTTACATTCCTCGAACTTTGGGAAAAAAATTTCATTTTTTTCTCCTTTGCTATCTTACGTCACTATCTTATGGTCTACTGCTGACGCCATGCGAGAGCATGGTGACGTAACTGGGGAATTCCGCCATGGAAGGCGACGGACGCCGACTTTTGTGCTATTGGGACATATAATGCTTTCGCACTTAAAACGGAGCCATCGTATTTCTTAAGTTTGCACCATGTTTAAAAAGCACAAATTTGCAAGGAATTGCTGGCGCATTCTGTACAGCTTGCCATTAAACGTGCTATCGTCAAGCTTGTTTTATTCATTTTTTGTTTGTTTTGCAAGCAATCACAGCGGTTAAGGTATGTTTAGAGTACTTGCTCGCTCGACCACACTGAAAACATATCGAGATTGTCACTTAGTCACATACTCTTGGGTATGCACGGTGCATTTCAGTCGCTACTGATGTACTGAAATATATCTTCTTCTCAACCATACGACACCGCTCGAGACTGGCAAGTTGAGATGGCGATGAAGCTAGCACACAAAATGGCGGGATCGGTGCGGAAACTTCGACGAATGAAACTTCGGTGGGAAAACTGGTGCCATTGGAAGTATACAGTTCTTCGTTTTGGAGCCATCTTCAGGACACGTCGTGCGCAAAACACTCAACTCCGAGTGGCGCTGGTCCGGTCGTGTGTGTCCTACTTTTGTCCTTGTTCGTCGCACCGTTTTCATTATATGTTCAAGCATGAACCAACTAGCTCAAGCAAGAGTTTTACTTCAGCACATATTTTATCGATCGGACGATGAGTTAACCTGAGAAAAAATGGAAAGACAAAGCGCATTTAACATAACATTCAATGCCATGAGCTAACGCTGTTTAACCTGGGTCCCGAATGTACATCTGTACGTAAGTTTCAAGCGAAAAAAATGGATGAAAAATTGCCGTCAGTGCGGTAGGAACGATCAAAAGTTTCATCTCAAGTAACTCGGCATGCGATAAGCATTGTGCGATACATAACCATCATCCACATACCATGTAAGTTGCGTTACGTGCAGGCGGCCATGGGTGCGAAAAGCAATTTCCACTTTGTAATACTCCCTCGTCTACAGACTTCGCCCTGATTAGCCGCTGAAAGAAATGCCCTGGGATTTATCTGCGCCGGAAACAGCAAAAGCTCACCTGCAGTTTCTCGGAACCCCTGAGCTTCCGACTGTGACTGTGTGCGCGCACACGAGTAAGTGACACGTTTAATCCGTAGTCGAAAATTCCCTCAATCAGAGCGAAAATTCCCTATTTTAGGCCATTTTTCCAAGAAGCAATTTGAAAACGACTTCGGTCTGGAAAAAGGGGATAAAATTTCTGTTCTTAAAATTTCCTGAAGCTCCCTAAAAACTTACTTTACGCCAAATTTTATCCCTCAAGAATTGCCTCAAAAAGGGAACATTTTCCGAATGCAACGTCATATGCACGAGCTTTCTCTCTTTTTTTATTCCTTCTGTCCTTTCACCTCCAGCTCCATTTCGTGGCGTATGGTGTCCAAGCGGACAAAGTCAGGGACACCTCCTGCTGCCTTTAGCGGTGTCCAGCCCTCTCCCCCCTTTTGCGGTTCCTGTGCGTGTAAACGTTCAAGCCCAACGGTTCGTGCTCCGAAGAAATTGGCGTCGTTCTTCGCCTTTCATTACTTCGCGCAAGCATTAATGCACTCGGAGACAAACTGCCGCCGCGAACGCGTCTCATACATCAGAAAGGCGTGCGGCAATCTTGTCGGACAGCGCTCTGTTTCTTCTTCCTCTCTGCGCGTCAGTGCGCCTCGTTTTTGGCCCCGCCACTTGTTTTGCTGCTTTACACCCGCGCTCCTCGGCGGCGTCGGGCGCTCTCCGCTCGCGGCACGTTTTACAGCGCCGTCAAAGCGGCCGGGCAGCCAGCCGAGTGCATCGCCGTTTGTTCGCGGAAGCCGGCCACTTTTTCGGCTGCCCACGCTCGAATGAGCCGCGCGAGAAAGGGCGGCAAGGCTGCTTTTCACAGTTTCACGAGTTCGCATCGCTTACGCGATGAGGTATTAAATTACGTCGAGGTATCGGCAGCCTAGCGAGACTGATGTTCGCCGTGCCGCCGCTCCGGCCTGTTGTTTTTGCTTCGGAAACGCCAGCGGCGCGGGGGAAAATTAATGTGCCCGCGCCAAAACGGCTTTTGGCCCTCTCGGCGGCGAGCGTATCTGCAGCAGCGCCGGCCTCTCGGCGACCCGATGGTGTATCTGCAGATCTCCTCGGCTCTTATAGCAAAAGAGAAAACACCGATGTATATGTATGATAGAAGGCGCGCAGAAGTTGCCGCTGGGTGGCCAGCGGCGCGAAACGGATTGCTTTCGTGACAGTGTCCCGCTGTCGTCGCAGGCGAGGTTGCCAGGATACGCGCAGCCTGTAACTGCGTCACGTGGCCCGCTGCGGCGGTGGCGGCCTCTGGGGCATGCCAATTCGGCGCCCCCGCGGACGTGACTCGGCCCCCGCCGTCGCACAGTTTGCTCGCGCGCGGCGCGCGAACTTTATGGGGCGCCCGATGTGTTTCGCATTACGGAACTCATTAGTGCGGCCGACGCTGGCCAACCGAACCTATTGATTACCCATGGGAGCGCTGGTGGGGCTTCGCGAGACGATGTTTGCTCACCGCTGCACGTCCCAAACCACTGCACAGGCCGCGGCGCGACATGGCATGGGCCCGTCCAGTTTTACGAAGCTGCCCTGTAGAGCTTGTGTAGATACTACCCCACGAAAATGAATTCCGCAGTGGCGCTCCTGGCGGCGGAACCCGACTGTCTTCGTTGCTTCGGGCTTAAGTAGAACTGAGGCATGCCCATTACAGAGAATCGACCGGGGCCACTGTTTAAAGTAAATCTCCTGCAGACATACTGCATCTCTGTCGACGCTGACACTATTTTCCTCTAGGAAAACAAACATCCATCGTTACTAGTGTTTGTAAAAATGTGCGCATTGCTGTACCCGTATTTTATTTTAATATGTTTTTGTATTGTATCCATTAACCTCTGACGCGTACTTATAGCTGTATATTCTTGCCGAAACGAAGTGAACTGCCATCACTATGAATACCCGTGTCTGTCAGTTGGTAAAACGCGGGACCATCCATTAGAGTGAAGGGAGCGATCACTATGGCATCCACACGAGATCAGGCACACGGCTAAAAAAGGAAATACACAGCTTTCTGAAGGTACGTTTTTATAAAGCTGAAAGGCAAATTCGTATTGACTCCGGGCTTGATTGAACCTGAGACCACCGCCTCTGCAGAGCAGTCGCTCTTCACTAAGATGACTAGGGCTTTTATTTTATTTGTCTGTAGAACGACAGGGTGACAGGGAGAGGCAGAATTAATGCGCAGTTGCAAGTGGGAAGAACACTAGGACAATCTGTTCAGAGGAATTCCTCCATGTGGAGCAGCTTCCAATCGAGGAAGTGAGTAATATAGACTAGCATCCATTACATTCTGAGCTTCGAAATATCCATGCCTTTCGGAAACTCTAGTGTGTTTTGCCGATACATTCCACCATTACGAGTAAGTTTAAACTTACTCGTAATGGTAACCCGTAACCATTAAACTAAGCAAAAAAATCAGCAAGTTTTCGAACACCAGAACCGATTGGTTCAATATTTGTTCCTCCTTTTTTTGTTGCGTTCATGTTTCCTCGCAAGCAGAGGCTCAGTCCGCCTTCCGGAAAGAACCTGTACACTGTGGTCTCGATCGTTCCTTTGCAGTTTTCGATATGACGCTCTGCTCGCATTTATGCTTGCTCTGAAGGACGGCGCAGGGGCGATGTACCGTCCTCGCTCGCAGTGAGCTCGCACAAAAGCGCAGCCCGCTCCTGCGTTCGCTGGTGATCTACGAGGAGCCGCGTTTCTGCGGCGTTGTCACCTGGCCCTCGGGGCCGTGGGAGGCGTCGATCGGTCGGCCAGCCGCGTCTTGGGGGGGCCACAAAGGCGACGCGCCGCAGCGGAAGGGGCGGGGTTGGCACATCTGCCTCGTGTGCGTGATGGGCGAACCGTGTTGGCACGTGAAAGTGCATCTGACAGGAGAGCGCCTCCCGGAGGCCAGCTCATTAACCCTTTACTTGTCATGCGACAACGCGACGCGAACACTGTCGCGAGGGGGCGGGGGGGACCTGGCCTAATTGGATGCGACAGAAATGGAACCTCTTCTTGGTGGTCGTCCGGCTCATTAATATTCAACGATGTGTCGGGCCGTCGGCCGCCCCGTGACGGATTCTGATGGATGACGCGCGGCCACACACCTCTCCCGCGATCGCGACGCGCCTGCCCCGCAGCGCGACGCAGATGAGTCGGCGCGATACACGACACAGTCTGAGAAATAGATCTGTCTGGGCACCGAGGGTCTGTCATTGTCGCCATGAATGCGAAATACGGCCCTGCGCCACACTGTCCGGCCGCCCGGGTCGCGCCGAGAGGCTGTTGAGGGCACGTTGAGAGCGCCGCCGCGGCGAGAGCGGCTCCCGCCGCTGTCATCCGCCGCGCCTCAGCCGGCCGCCGCGGGTGTCTCGAGTCCGCGGGGCTACCCGCGGCTACTCGCCGGCGACAGTTCAGCGGCAGGCCCGCAGTTGATGCAGCAGACACCGGGCATTAGGTGTCTGCACTCTGCGCGTGGGGCACCCGGTCCGCAGCGCTGGCTCATGCAGGGCACAGTGGAAAAACGCTAGTCTACCGAGATACCAGTGCACGGTAAAGAGCCCCGGTTGGTCGAAATTTACCCCAGCATCCTCCATAACCGTCAGTGCGTCAGTGCGTCCTTGGTGCGTAAAAATCTACCCAGACTTATAGCAGCTAACAAGCTACCAAGGCACAATCTCGGTCAAGTATTCCTGCTTAGTACCTTTTTTCGCCTTGCGGGTTCCGGAGGTATAGTACAGCAACGATTTAAGAAGAACTCATGTAAACAAGACCGAAGCACTCTACTGACACATAGAGGTGAGAGCTAGTGCCTAGGACTGCTATTCGTGACTGCACTTATGTATGCCATTTTATTTCAAGTAACTGTAAAGCGTATCCGAAGCCTGTCGTCCGAAAATATGTTCGTATCGTTGCGTCGATGCTAACGCTGAGTATGCAGATAATCATGTGGGAAGGGGTACAAGAAACGCTTTCCCTCCCCCTTCAAAAAAAAAAACGCTCTATATTCGAAGTGCAACATCGATTAACATTACGTAGCATCTCATTTGTACAGCGACGTGAAATAAAATGTTGAAATTTGCACTCGCCGACGAAAGCCTACGTTGTCACGTCATCGATTGTACGGTACTGGAAGGAACGATTAGTTTGTACCCCAGACCAAAGCGTATTTTTACTTTTGCATCGAACTTGGCTGGTTAATGGGGTTTAAAGTCCCAAAGCTACTCGGGCTATGAGGAGCGCCTTATTGGAGGGCTCCGGATAATTTCGACCACCTGGGGATCTTTAACGTGCACTAACATCGCATAGCACACGGGCCTCTAGAATTACGCCCCCATCGAAATTCGACCGCCGCGGGCGGGACCGAACCCGCGTCTTTCGGGTCAGTAGCCGAGCGTCATAACCACTGAGCCACCGCGGTGGCGTGGAACTTGAAAAGTCGTTAAACGGATCATCTGTCTGGAAGAAAACTGTTTAAAAAGAAATATAATGTGCGTTTCTTGCACATTACTGGACGATTAATAGTTAACTCGACGCTATATAGTAAAGCGCTAGTGTGATGTGCGATGTTATCGTAGGTTAAAGAACCCCAGGTGGTTAAAATTTTTTCAGAGGCCTCCATTACGGTGTTTCTTTCGCTCTTCCTTCCTTCCCTCCTTCCTTTGTTCCTCCTCTCACGATGCGGTTGAGGTGTCCGCCGAGAAGCGAGACAGTTACTGCGTGTTTCCTTTGTTCAAAACCATTATTTTTCGATGTTTCTTCTGCATGTATCATGCATATTTTATCCGTGGACGTCTAGGACAACGACTTCAGTTTTCTTTTTTCTTTCACGGCGACCATTAACAAAAGTTGCGGTGAAAGCAACAGCAAATCGAAAAGCAGCATTTAGTTCATGCTATATGCCCTAGGACCTGCAGAAATTGGAAAAGAAGCAAATGCGCATAGCTGATTCCAGTTCTTTGTTCTCTGCATCTCTTGATGACTTTAAAACTATATGAACTCTGGGGTGTTTTTTTTTTTCGTCCTTATGTCAGGGAGTAAGCAGTGTCTACGCCTGGTTAAGCAAGCAAGACCACGACACCTGTACTGCGAATGCAGTAGGCGCAGGCTTTGGCAAATATACTTAAGCCACTTTGTGAGTGACTGCAGCCTTTTCCTGACCTTGCTGCAAGCGTTCGTTGATGCTGCTGCTTCTTCGTGGTTGCAGAAAGTGAGGAGGATAGTTATTCAAACACCTAGAAGTTCAAACCACCATAACCGCATTTGTCCAAAGCACACCCCGCGAACTGCTCGAGTCAGTCGCGAAATGGTCTGCGTTTTTCACTACATGTGTACGCCAATATGGAGTATGCATTATGCCACGCAACCCAAGGTACATCCCCGTATGTTCTTTCTTTCGAGGTTCTTAGTGCAAAAAATTCACCTAGCCGCTCTTCGTGAAGTGGTCGCACTGCCAAGCGTGCAGGTTTCGTGCAAGTCCTGGAGCATCTTCCCCCTGGTAGCCGTGCCGGCCTGCTTCCAAATAGAATAAGACAAGCTGTCGGGCTAGTTGGTGTTCCATCATATATTGGTCAAAGCGCTTAGAAACACGGACGGGACACAAAACAAGACGACATATGCGCTTAATTCCAACTTTATTCCAGAAGGCCGCCGAACCACTGCATATATACCCTCAAGACAACGCCCACCAGGGATAAAAATTTGACACGTGTGGCGGCAAAGGGTAACACTGGAAAGGTAAAACAACAAAAGATGAAAGGTGCTTCCAGGATCCTACACTAAATCGGACCGCAAGCCAAGCTCACTTATCATTAAAAACCAAGAGGGAAAGGGAACCAGACAGGGTGATAAATAACATACCAAACGCTTCTTTGGTCCAAACAGACATCCACAACCGGCAGCCACAACGAAGATGAAGCAAGCGCTTGCTGGGTTTCTCTAATAGAACTTCTAACAGTCGCCTCCTTAGCGATGAGTAGCGACGACAGTAGAGAAGAAAGTGCTACACTGTTTCCGGCTCAGCTCAATACGGGCAAAATGGGAGATCGCAAGACCAGGACTGTAGAGGTAAAAAATTAGTTGCGGCACACGGCAAAGTAGTCGCTTGAAGGAAACTTCAAGCTTAGAAGATCGCCAAGCTTTACTCCTCCAAGGGAGCAGGAGGCGCTCAGAATCGTCCAATGAACTAAGCGCTGATGCGCCAAATTCTGTCACTAAAGTGCACACGTACGAAACCTTGCCGTCGTAATGAACGCACAGTTTGGAAGGGGGGCAACGATTGGACTACTCATGTTTGCATTCGCTAAAGCATCAGCTGATTCATTTAAATGAAGGCCTCTGTGTCCAAGAACCAAAACAAACCAAATTGATGATGGATGCGGTTCAGTAGACGCGGACAGGGAAGTGCATAAGGATAATGAGTTCGTAATTATTATTACCGCGGAAAAAGAGTTGGGTATCTTGCGCAGGGCAAGAAGAAACTCGGCCAAATTAAATTCGCGTGAATTCTTGAAGATGGAGAGAAAAGACGAATCAATGGATTGGGAGAAAATGCCTACACCTGCCTTTTCTTCACACACCGAGGCATAAGTCCCAATTGCAACATGTGAGCGGAAGGTCATCAAATAGCCTTTCAACATACTGTTTAACAAAGGGAAATGCATTAATTTGGGATTGCGTGGATCAATATTATCGAAGATGATGTCCACAAATGAGGTGATGGACCGCACCGGAACAATTTCAGGTATTCGCGCATCTAGTGGCCCAAGCAAGGATACAACCAAACAGATTTGGGGAGTTCGAAAACGAGACCATCCGGCTCCCAAGAACTCCGCTGACTGACCAAGGAAAATCAGCTGGGATACATGCTCCTCCGAATCGCATAATTTTAAGAACGTTTGTACCGTCTGCGGGCGAAACCTTGCAGTAAGAGATGGCACCCGCGCTTTAAGGTACAAAACATTTTTGGCCACGTATTTAGGATGTCCCAAACAGAGGCGCAATGCTTTTCGCTCTAAGAGCAGAAAAGGGCGTAGTTTGTATGCAGCAGCTTCTAGGATAGGCCAGATATACATTTTATAAATAGTCAGAAGAGCGTGTCTGAGCATACCGCAGCGTAGGTTACTCAGTCTGCGCAGCAGACCGACCGCTTGAACCTCTTTCGCAGCCACCTGATCTATATGTGTCCGCCAAGAGAGAGAGAGAGAGAGAGAGATGTCATATGTTACCCCGATATACTTTACAGAACATACCTGTGGAATCACGTGATGGCGTTAAGCAAGTGAAATATTTACCTGTTGAGAAATCGGAAAAGGTAACAGCGCACACTTATTTACAGTAAGACATAGGTGGATATTAGATAACCATCGGTGAAGGTCATTTAAATATGGCTGTAACAACATGTAAACGGAATGTAAGTCACTCGCAGCAGCAAAGAAATCTATATCGCCTGCATACACGTATGTAGTCACGTCAGGAGAGGTCGGAATAGAACTGACTAAGAGGTTGAAAAACACGGGGTAGAGAACTACACCTTGATTCACACCTCTAGATTGACAAAATTTGTTTGTAGATATCCCGCGTTGACAGCAATAAAATTCTCTGTCGGCCAGGAATGCTGACGCCCATGCCACAGAAAACCTTGGCAAGCCCAAGGCCTGTAGTCTGTGCATCAGGGGCCCGTGTTATACACTGTCACAAGCTTTAGAGATGTCAAGAGTTACAAGCACAGCATATTGGTGACGCCAACGAGCTAATCGGACACGGCTTTCTAGGTCGGTATGCGCATACCATATGGAGCACCCAGGATTAAAACCAATCTGACAGGGGTTTAGCGGCCTCTTTTCATAATGATGGGCATGACTCATCCATACAGCCCGCGTTCCATCAACTTCACCAGATTCGAGGTCAAAGAAATTGGTCTAATAATGTCTAAGTACAAACCCTTTGCCTTGCTTTTTAAGCACCGGGACAGCTTTTGAAAGACGCCAGCCATTCTGAATTCATGGGGTTCTAACAGACTAATTTACAAGCTCCAATAGATCGTTGGGGGATTCATATAAAAGTAGTTTAATCATCGCAGAGGTGACACAGTCAGGGCCAGGAGCTACAGAAGGTAAACGATTTTTAATTTGGGAGAGCTCAGAAACAGAGACATTAACAAAGTCATCATAGTGATTACCCCTTCTTAAGGGACGGGGAAGAACAGCCGAAAAACGATGTTCCAGGCCTCTACCAATTTCCTCTCATGATTTTGCAAGCTGTGCAGAGGTCAGCACATAAGAGGGAATGTTGTGAGCAGCCTGTTCCCAGACCTCGGAAGGCGAAACATGGCTTGTCTGTTTTCCGACCTAGATAGATAGTCATAATTCTGTTCAGCAAATTCTTCCTTTGTCCGAGTGACTGTGCGCTTAAAAGTTGCTGCCGAAAGTTGTAATCGATCCAGTTCTGAAGGCATTGTTTATGTATTAGTTTCTCCCAGGCTGCCTTTCGCCGACTGTAATCCTTTGCACATTCTGCATTCCACCCAGGTCTCGGAGAAATACCTCTACTGTCCCGCACTACAAATTCTGATAGCTTCCACGCCCGATCTATAGCGGAGCAAATGCCCAACACCCTGCTCTCACCGGACGAATTCGGCATGGTTTTTAATTCTGTAATAAGTGAATTTTTGAAATTCTTATAATTGATTAGGATGCAATTGAGTCTGTCGGTTGAAGTCATCGGTCGCACAATTTCAAAAGTTATTGGAAAATGATCACTATTTGTTGCAAAGTCAACAGAAGCCCAGGAGGAAACTTAGTCCTGGGGTTGAGAACGTTAAATCTAATACTGAACGCGATTGACCACGGAGAAAAGTGGGAAAACCCGAGTTCGTACAGTTTAGGTTATTTGCACAGATCTAATGACATAAACGAGAACCGCACTGGTCCGTTCTAAGTCCCCAAGTCGAGTAGTGTGAATTTAAGCCCCCGACCATGCAACACATGCGATCTGCTGACAGGGAGTAAAGAATCTAGCGGACGCGTATCGAGAACTCCAGATGGAAAATATACATTCGCGACTGTAATAGGGATGAAATCCAGGAATAGAAAGATCCGCCGCCTGAATTTCGCAATGGACATCCACATCCACGCGCTGAAACACCAAATTTGCCCTGTGACAAATCTGGATGATATTAACAATAGTAACCCCCCCTCCCCCCCTTCCTTGATCATCAGGTGCGTGGGCTTTTGGCAGCAGGTTACCCTGTTTCGCTTTTGACAGCTGTGGCTGAGGCCCTGATCCAGAAGCAAAAAACCAGAGCGCCAAAAAAGAGGGTGGACGAATATGAAACTTACAGGCCTGTGGTGATGCCTTACATTCATAATGTCTCCAACCAACTCAAGAGAGTGGCTAGCAGGCATGGAATCCCTCTGGCGTTTTCTGCGCCGAACAAGCTTTCTAAGCTGTGCTCCCGCATGTGCGGTGATGGAAGGCATGGCTGCCAAATCAGGCATGGGACAACCTTTGTCCCTTGTTCCACCGGAGTCGTGTATGCTTTCCCACTCACGTGTGGAAAGATGTACATCGGACAAACAGGGCGCTGCATAAATGACCGACTCAGGGAGCATGCGCTAAATGTGAGGAACAAAAGTGACAAAGGTGCACATCTAGTGTCACACATTATTAACTGCAGCAATTGTGCACCGCGATTCGAAGAGACGGCGATTCTGGGCACCAGCAGAAACGAACACGCGCGGCTGGCTCTCGAAGAATTCCATATTAGAAAAAGGCTGAAGGATGTGTTTGCGATACTTCCTTATCACTTTACCACGCCGAATTGAAGTTTTTGTGCTCGCATCGTCTCCAGTAATCTCGCATGACTGGAATTTTTATTAGCTTGCGCAAGTGTGGAAAAATATATATCTATGCGTTGGTGTGAGAAGAATAAAATAGTTGTTAGTGTTGCGCCAGTCCTTGTGTTTCTCCCGTGTATGTGGTTCGTCGAATGTTTGCACACATCGTTCATCTGTATCAACATGCACCAACTAGGCCCAACAGAAGTGTTATTGATCGATGGCCCATCAGTCCTGTAAATTCGGTAATTTTCCATAATAATGTCTATTCTTAGACACCCATGTTTCTTGAAGCGCGATAACGTGGGATAAAATTCGATTTGAAAAGCCTAGTAAATCAGTTTATTAGAAGAAGACATGGCGCAGCACAACGGGACAGAGAAAAGGTGCACACAGGACGAGCGCTAATTTCCAATAGAACGTTTATTCCAAGAAACCACTGGAAGAAAACAGCAAAGCGCATGCCCAACAACACGGCGAAAGACGTAACCAGTAATTTTGTGAACACAAAAAGCAAAACAGGAATACCACTACAGTCATAGAAAACAATCGAACTGACAGCCGGAGTAAGATAAAACCATAAGCCGTACAACACAGCAGAAGGCAAATAACTTTTTATCTGTCTTGTTGTGCTGCGCTATGTCTTCTTCTAATATGGTATACCAACAAGCCAAAACTTCCATTCTACTAAATCAGTGTAAGCTGACTGAATAGAAGCGCAGTTCCGCTGCAATACTCTGAGCGACCTTATTCTGGCGAGAGATCTGCAGCAGCAACTGCCTTTTCCTAAATGCTGTGCTTAACATTTATGTCTGAATTATTATTTTTTGTTTTACATTGAGGAGTTCTAGACGGTCCAGCAACGGTCAGAGGAGACCGGCTACGATTTTGGGTTCGAGCATCTAGCTCCACACTCAACATTTGCACCGGTCGACACTTCTGGAGCACGGGTTGGAGACGGGCGCTCTTTTTGCGTTGTCACTGAAGAAAGACCTCGCCACACTCTGAGCGGGAGCTGCTGTAAGATCCACTGATGGCATCAGGGAGGCATTGGTGTTTAGCATTAGAGAGGCATCTGTGACGTCATGACCTGCGAGATGCACTTTGTGACAGTTTCCACCAAATGGTCCATGACTTGCCATAGCCTTTTCTACCGCTGCAGCGATAGCATCTGACAGACTAGATTCCGCCACAGTAGTATGCCGTGCTACCACACTCGAGTAACCAATTGTCCTTTCCTTTACAATCGCCATGGCCTTGCGCCTAGTGCACCGACGCTTATCTAGAACCTCGAACATCTGTACCTCCTCAGCCCTCGCAGGACAATTGGAAAAGGTTGCGGAGTGGCTACAACTGCACAAGCAGCACGACCCATCCTTTGCACAGCTCTCTTCGCGGTCATGGCTTGCACCGCACACACAGCACCTTGAGCTGGATTTGCAGGCGGTTTCACTGTGGAGAAGTATCCAGCAATTACGGCATTGCAGAGGCCCTGAGGCATACTGGTCCATCCTAAAGGCCATGGGCTATATCTTCAACTCGGATAAACATGAGGTGCCGGCAAAAGTGGCAATAACCGTTTCCGTCGGAATCTTCACTCCCTCAACCACCCTGGTGCAATGATGGACGGAAATCACCCCAGCAGGGGAGAGTTTCTCCAGCGTCTCCGAAGGACTGAGCAGCGAGTCAACACCCTGCACCAGTCCT
Organism: Amblyomma americanum; assembly: GCF_052857255.1. Taxonomy (NCBI): domain Eukaryota; kingdom Metazoa; phylum Arthropoda; class Arachnida; order Ixodida; family Ixodidae; genus Amblyomma; species Amblyomma americanum. Next base: position 114,508,211 of record NC_135497.1, on the reverse strand, counting down.
TTAGAGCACACCAAGTGCGGGGGAATAAAAGCACTTACTGAGTGGCTCACAAATAAGGTATACTTCAATAAATCCATGATGAAGGCCTGGTTTGCTGATCTGCACAAAATGCCTTCTCTGCCGAACTGCCGGAGGTCACTGATCTTCATGAAGAAAGGCGAGATTGCCTGCAACGCAGCCTGCACTGCATCCGGGTTATTCAATTTTATGCTGCCTCTATCCAAAGCGATTACAGCAACAGGAATGCTGCCGATGCCACCCCGAAAGAAGACGTCCAGGAGAAGTTGGTCTGTGGGTAGGCTGACCGACCAAGGGGAGTTCCTCTGGCCAGGAGAGGACGTCGACATCTGCCCTAACCACCAGCAAACACCCTGCAAAGGCGAAAAGCCATCGAACAATCAGAAACTGGGAAGACGAACAGTCACCGCCCGGTCACAGCGGCGTGACACAGGTCTTCGTGGGCGCTTGGACGCTGCTGGGTAGCGTTCGTCCAGGTTGCGGTCGGCGTTAGTTGCAAGAGCTAGAGTTAGTTGCAATAGGTAAAGGCGCAGCAAGGGCATCCTCAAGAGAACCTACAGCACGGCGTTTCACTGACAGTGGCCTGCGGCACACGACCAGCGGCCGCTTCATTGATGACGCCGAGGTCACAAGGCAGAGGCGCAGGAGGTGCATCACGAACAGGGCCTACCGTTCGGCACTGCACTCCCGTAATGGTTGCTTCTTTTTCAACTTGGAGGCCATACAGTAAAGATGCAGCAAGTGCATAAATCGAAGTGCCTCCACGGTGCTCTAACTCGACTAGCTGCCTGTGGCACTCGACTAGCTGCGTGTGTGGGGGGCTTCCTGAAGCCGCACCCATCAGTTTAACTGTATTATGGGCATTAACACAAGTGTCCTTGCCATGTAAGAACTCATCATCATTCCAGTGCTACCTTCGGCCGGCATTACTGCCTATCTAATGGGTAGGTAACAAATATTTTTGTTGTGTTTGTTGTTGTGCCAGTTCATAATAGAAGAGGGAAGGTCCAGACCACACAAAGCCTGATATTACCGCACAGAATGTAGGCACACAAAAAAGATTACAAAAAGAGCAGCGATTTCTTCTTCCCTGCCTGCTCTTCTTCCCCCGTAAGATACTTCCTTCTTGGGGTCGTTCTGAGAGAAGTGGGCACGTACGCACATAATTATTCTCATCATCAGCCTGACTACGCCTACTGCTGGGCAAATGCCTCGCCCAGGTCTCTTCAATTAACCCTGTCCTTTGCCAGTTGCGGGCACCGTATGCCCGCAGAGTATCCTAGGACCTTTCATGTTACATGCTGTGGTGAAAGTAATACATGATACATAGTCATGATGCTCACAGTCGTCGCGGGCCTAGCGCGACTCAACACCGCGTGAGCTCCCGCGTCGTACTCTTCTTCTGTGTCGCAATATTATTCCTGGGCACCGACGATGATGATGATGTCCTCGGGTTTAATAATCGTCACATCATCAACCCTTTCTCTTTTTTTTGTGATCGTCTTGCACTTCTTCAGGACCCAACCAGATAAGACTGCGTAATATTTAAACTATATACAAGACATCTAAAGCGCTAAGCTAGACCGACAGATGATAACCATTAAAAGGGGGAAGAAATTAAAGGCCCCGGGGGTTAAGAGCACAGTTTGTGATGTCAGAAAGTGTGCCTTATTTTTTTTATGTAGTTTTTCTTCTGCCTCCTCCCATCATCATCGTCCCCCATCGTGACCTTTTATCTCCTCTTCCCGTCCCCCAGAGCAGAGTAGCAGGCCAGATACTTATTTTTCAGGCCAACCTGTCTGCTTTTCCTATCAATAAACCCTCTCTCTCTTGGGTTGCATATTCGCGCCCTCTCGGATAAATGCGAAGACAAGGAAGAGATCGGATGCCTGTTAAACTCTCGCGCCTCACGCGGCATACGTGCCCAGGAACTGCGTTCGGCCAAGACCTCTGGCGAACGCTTGGTGCTTGCTGCACATTTTTACAGCCCTCAAGGCTTGCGTCTCCATCCCTGGACGACAGCGACGGAAGTCATACCACGCTGCCCCCCGGCATATCGCGACGCGACGACGGTTCAGCACACCTTTAATACGAACCCGAGGGCACCGGTGAGCTGCGGAGTGGACAACTTTTGACGCCTGGTGCAGGTGTGGAGCCTCTCTGCTTGGAGCCTGGCGCAGAAGCAGTGGATTCTGCCGACAGGTGGGCGTTCCCGGTCTTCTATAAGCTGCTGTTTTGCTTCCTGCTGAAATGGTGCGGCACTACCCTTCCAAGATCGGGCTGCAGCATTCTCGATCGCCCGGGAGCCTCTCCGCCCCAACCTGTGTGCAGTCAGAGCGGCCAGTGGCCTGCATCGGGACGGGCGATGCCCATGCTGAGCCCGCAGGGTTTCCCCATCTTGCCAGCACACCGGATAACGCTCCGCAGTTCTTCCAGGTACTGAAGCACCGCCTATGCTTAGAGAGTAAGAACGAAAACATCGCTATGCTCATTCAGGGTGATATGCCTCGCCCTGAAGGTAAACACGCAGGCCAGCTGGAACGTCACGCTGGGATTGGCGTCGACATTACGCGCAACGTGCTCGTTGTCAGCACCCAGCGCACTGTGTTACTGATCTTACACGACCAGCACCGCTATAAACACTACCACGTCGTGCTCCTGGCTATTAACCTCTTTGCCATTCGGCTGCGTGCTCAACGTGCATGTTATGCAGTTGCACCTCTCGCCCTCGACAAGGTCGAAAGAGCGGAGAAATCTGCGGTCCTGCTTAAAGATCTCGTCCTGGATGCTGCCCGAGCCTGCCGCTTCTCGACCGACCCCGCGGCGGTGTTGTCGGAAGCGCGCCTTCCGGCTGACCTCCATGATGTGCAAGAACCAGTGGACCGCGCCCAAGGCCTGCCCCATGCCGCTGCTGGACCCCTTCTTCATGAGATGGACCATCCCGATCATGCACCAGGGACGCTTTCACCAGCCTGCGACTGTGGCGTCGGCGAATACGAGGAAGAACTTGTGCACACTCTGCTGGGTCTCGCTTTCACCACCATGCGACTGTGGCGTCGGAGAATACGAGGAAGAACTTGTGCACACTCTCCTGGGTCTCGCTTTCACCACCATGAGACTCTGGCGTCGGAGAATACGAGGAAGAACTTGTGCACACTCTGCTGGGTCTCGCTTTCACCACCATGCGACTGTGGAGTCGGAGAATACGAGGAAGAACTTGTGCACACTCTGCTGGGTCTCGCTTTCACCACCATGCGACTGTGGCGTCGGAGAATACGAGGAAGAACTTGTGCACACTCTGCTGGGTCTCGCTTTCACCACCATGAGACTGGCATCGGAGAATACTAGGAAGATCTTGTGCACACTCTGCTGGGCCTCGCTTTCACCACCATGAGACTGTGGCGTCGGAGAATACGAGGAAGAACTTGTGCACACTCTGCTGGGTCTCGCTTTCACCACCATGAGACTGTGGCGTCGGAGAATACCAGGAAGAACTTGTGCACACTCTGCTGGGTCTCGCTTTCACCACCATGAGACTCTGGCGTCGGAGAATACGAGGAAAAACTTGTGCACACTCTGCTGGGTCTCGCTTTCACCACCATGCGACTGTGGCGTCGGAGAATACGACGAACAACTTGTGCACACTCTGCTGGGTCTCGCTTTCACCACCATGCGACTGTGGCGTCGGAGAATACGAGGAAGAACTTGTGCACACTCTGCTGGGTCTCGCTTTCACCACCATGCGACTGTGGCGTCGAAGAATAGAGGAAGAACTTGTGCACACTCTGCTGGGTCTCGCTTTCACCACCATGCGACTGTGGCGTCGGAGAATACGAGGAATAACTTGTGCACACTCTGCTGGGTCTCGCTTTCACCACCATGCGACTGTGGCGTCGGAGAATACGAGGAAGAACTTGTGCACACTCTGCTGGGTCTCGCTTTCACCACCATGAGACTGTGGCGTCGGAGAATACGAGGAAGAACTTGTGCACACTCTGCTGGGTCTCGCTTTCACCACCATGAGACTCTGGCGTCGGAGAATACGAGGAAGAACTTGTGCACACTCTGCTGGGTCTCGCTTTCTCCACCATGAGACTGTGGCGTCGGAGAATACGAGGAAGAACTTGTGCACACTCTGCTGGGTCTCGCTTTCACCACCATGCGACTGTGGCGTCGGAGAATACGAGGAAGAACTTGTGCATACTCTGCTGGGTCTCGCTTTCACCTCCATGCGACTGTGGCGTCGGAGAATACGAGGAAGACCTTGTGGACACTCTGCTGGGTCTCGCTTTCACCACCATGAGACTGTGGCGTCGGAGAATACGAGGAAGAACTTGTGCACACTCTGCTGGGTCTCGCTTTCACCACCATGAGACTGTGGCATCGTAGAATACGAGGAAGAACTTGTGCACACTCTGCTGGGTCTCGTTTTCACCACCATGAGACTGTGGCGTCGGAGAATACTAGGAAGATCTTGTGCACACTCTGCTGGGTCTCGCTTTCACCACCATGAGACTGTGGCGTCGCAGAATACGAGGAAGAACTTGTGCACACTCTGCTGGGTCTCGCTTTCACCACCATGAGACTGTGGCGTCGGAGAATACGAGGAAGAACTTGTGCACACTCTGCTGGGTCTCGCTTTCACCACCATGAGACTGTGGCATCGGAGAATACGAGGAAGAACTTGTGCACACTCTGCTGGGTCTCGCTTTCACCACCATGAGACTGTGGCGTCGGAGAATACGAGGAAAAACTTGTGCACACTGTGCTGGGTCTCGCTTTCACCACCATGCGACTGTGGCATCGGAGAATACGAGGAAGAACTTGTGCACACTGTGCTGGGTCTCGCTTTCACCACCATGAGACTGTGGCGTCGGAGAATACGAGGAAAAACTTGTGCACACTCTGCTGGGTATCGCTTTCACCACCATGCGACTGTGGCATCGGAGAATACGAGGAAAAACTTGTGCACACTCTGCTGGGTCTCGCTTTCACCACCATGCGACTGTGGCATCGGAGAATACGAGGAAGAACTTGTGCACACTGTGCTGGGTCTCGCTTTCACCACCATGAGACTGTGGCGTCGGAGAATACGAGGAAAAACTTGTGCACACTCTGCTGGGTATCGCTTTCACCACCATGAGACTGTGGCATCGGAGAACACGAGGAAGAACTTGTGCACACTCTGCTGGGTCTCGCTTTCACCACCATGAGACTGTGGCGTCGGAGAATACGAGGAAAAACTTGTGCACACTCTGCTGGGTCTCGCTTACACTACCATGAGCCTGTGGCATCGGAGAATACGAGGAAGAACTTGTGCACACTCTGCTGGGTCTCGCTTTCACCACCATGAGACTGTGGCATCGGAGAATACGAGGAAGAACTTGTGCACACTCTGCTGGGTCTCGCTTTCACCACCATGAGACTGTGGCGCCGGAGAATACGAGGAAAAACTTGTGCACACTCTGCTGGGTCTCGCTTTCACCGCCATGAGACTGTGGCGTCGGAGAATACGAGGAAGAACTTGTGCACACTCTGCTGGGTCTCGCTTTCACCACCATATAGACTGTGGCATCGGAGAATACGAGGAAGAACTTGTGCACACTCTGCTGGGTCTCGCTTTCACCACCATGAGACTGTGGCGTCGGAGAATACGAGGAAGAACATGTGCACACTCTGCTGGGTCTCGCTTTCACCACCATGAGACTGTGGCGTCGGAGAATACGAGGAAGAACTTGTGCACACTCTGCTGGGTATCGCTTTCACCACCATGAGACTGTGGCGTCGGAGAATACTAGGAAGAGATTGTGCACACTCTGCTGGGTCTCACTTTCACCACCATGAGACTGTGGCGTCGGAGAATACGAGGAAGAACTTGTGCACACTCTGCTGGGTCTCGCTTTCACCACCATGAGACTGTGGCGTCGGAGAATACGAGGAAGAGCTTGTGCACACTGCTGGGTCTCGCTTTCACCACCATGAGACTGTGGCATCGGAGAATACGAGGAAAAACTTGTGCACACTCTGCTGGGTCTCGCTTTCACCACCATGAGACTGTGGCGTCGGAGAATACGCGGAAGAACTTGTGCACACTCTGCTGGGTCTCGCATTCACCACCATGAGACTGTGGCATCGGAGAATACGAGGAAGAACTTGTGCACACTCTGCTGGGTCTCGCTTTCACGACCATGAGACTGTGGCGTCGGATAATACAAGGAAGAACTTGTGCACACTCTGCTGGGTCTCGCTTTCACCACCATGAGACTGTGGCGTCGGAGAATACGAGGAAGAACTTGTGCACACTCTGCTGGGTCTCGCTTTCACCACCATGAGACTCTGGCATCGGAGAATACGAGGAAGAACTTGTGCACACTCTGCTGGGTCTCGCTTTCACCACCATGCGACTGTGGCGTCGGAGAATACGAGGAAGTACTTGTGCACACTCTGCTGGGTCTCGCTTACACCACCATGCGACTGTGGCGTCGGAGAATACGAGGAAGAACTTGTGCACACTTTGCTGGGTCTAGCTTTCACCACCATGAGACTGTGGCGTCGGAGAATACGAGGAAGAACTTGTGCACACTCTGCTGGGTCTCGCTTTCACCACCATGCGACTGTGGCGTCGGAGAATACGAGGAAGAACTTGTGCACACTCTGCTGGGTCTCGCTTTCACCACCATGAGACTGTGGCGTCGGAGAATACGAGGAAGAACTTGTGCACACTCTGCTGGGTCTCGCTTTCACCACCATGAGACTGTGGCGTCGGAGAATACGAGGAAGAACTTGTGCACCCTCTGCTGGGTCTCGCTTTCACCACCATGAGACTGGCATCGGAGAATACTAGGAAGATCTTGTGCACACTCTGCTGGGTCTCGCTTTCACCACCATGAGACTGTGGCGTCGGATAATACGAGGAAGAACTTGTGCACACTCTGCTGGGTCTCGCTTTCACCACCATGAGACTGTGGCGTCGGAGAATACGAGGAAGAACTTGTGCACACTCTGCTGGGTCTCGCTTTCACCACCATGCGACTGTGGCGTCGGAGAATACGAGGAAGAACTTGTGCACACTTTGCTGGGTCTCGCTTTCACCACCATGAGACTGTGGCGTCGGAGAATACGAGGAAGAACTTGTGCACACTCTGCTGGGTCTCGCTTTCACCACCATGCGACTGTGGCGTCGGAGAATACGAGGAAGAACTTGTGCACACTCTGCTGGGTCTCGCTTTCACCACCATGAGACTGTGGCGTCGGAGAATACGAGGAAGAACTTGTGCACACTCTGCTGGGTCTCGCTTTCACCACCATGAGACTGTGGCGTCGGAGAATACGAGGAAGAACTTGTGCACACTCTGCTGGGTCTCGCTTTCACCACCATGAGACTGGCATCGGAGAATACTAGGAAGATCTTGTGCACACTCTGCTGGGTCTCGCTTTCACCACCATGAGACTGTGGCGTCGGATAATACGAGGAAGAACTTGTGCACACTCTGCTGGGTCTCGCTTTCACCACCATGAGACTGTGGCGTCGGAGAATACGAGGAAGAACTTGTGCACACTCTGCTGGGTCTCTCTTTCACCACCATGCGACTGTGGCGTCGGCGAATACGAGGAAGAACTTGTGCACACTCTGCTGGGTCTCGCTTTCACCACCATGAGACTGTGGCGTCGGAGAATACGAGGAAGAACTTGTGCACACTCTGCTGGGTCACGCTTTCACCACCATGAGACTGTGGCGTCGGAGAATACGAGGAAGAACTTGTGCACACTCTGCTGGGTCTCGCTTTCACCACCATGAGACTGTGGCGTCGGAGAATACTAGGAAGATCTTGTGCACACTCTGCTGGGTCTCGCTTTCACCACCATGAGACTGTGGCGTCGGAGAATACGAGGAACTTGTGCACACTCTGCTGGGTCTCGCTTTCACCACCATGAGACTGTGGCGTCGGAGAATACGAGGAAGAACTTGTGCATACTCTGCTGGGTCTCGCTTTCACCACCATGAGACTGTGGCGTCGGAGAATACGAGGAAGAACTTGTGCACACTCTGCTGGGTCCCGATTTCACCACCATGCGACTGTGGCGTCGGAGAATACGAGGAAGAACTTGTGCACACTCTGCTGTGTCTCGCTTTCACCACCATGCGACTGTGGCGTCGGAGAATACGAGGAAGAACTTGTGCACACTCTGCTGGGTCTCGCTTTCACCACCATGAGACTCTGGCGTCGGAGAATACGAGGAAAAACTTGTGCACACTCTGCTGGGTCTCGCTTTCACCACCATGCGACTGTGGCGTCGGAGAATACGACGAACAACTTGTGCACACTCTGCTGGGTCTCGCTTTCACCACCATGCGACTGTGGCGTCGGAGAATACGAGGAAGAACTTGTGCACACTCTGCTGGGTCTCGCTTTCACCACCATGCGACTGTGGCGTCGAAGAATAGAGGAAGAACTTGTGCACACTCAGCTGGGTCTCGCTTTCACCACCATGCGACTGTGGCGTCGGAGAATACGAGGAAGAACTTGTGCACACTCTGCTGGGTCTCGCTTTCACCACCATGCGACTGTGGCGTCGGAGAATACGAGGAAGAACTTGTGCACACTCTGCTGGGTCTCGCTTTCACCACCATGAGACTGTGGCGTCGGAGAATACGAGGATGAACATGTGCACACTCTGCTGGGTCTCGCTTTCACCACCATGAGACTGTGGCTTCGGAGAATACGAGGAAGAACTTGTGCACACTCTGCTGGGTATCGCTTTCACCACCATGAGACTGTGGCGTCGGAGAATACTAGGAAGAGATTGTGCACACTCTGCTGGGTCTCACTTTCACCACCATGAGACTGTGGCGTCGGAGAATACGAGGAAGAACTTGTGCACACTCTGCTGGGTCTCGCTTTCACCACCATGAGACTGTGGCGTCGGAGAATACGAGGAAGAGCTTGTGCACACTCTGCTGGGTCTCGCTTTCACCACCATGAGACTGTGGCATCGTAGAATACGAGGAAAAACTTGTGCACACTCTGCTGGGTCTCGCTTTCACCACCATGAGACTGTGGCGTCGGAGAATACGCGGAAGAACTTGTGCACACTCTGCTGGGTCTCGCATTCACCACCATGAAACTGTGGCATCGGAGAATACGAGGAAGAACTTGTGCACACTCTGCTGGGTCTCGCTTTCACCACCATGAGACTGTGGCGTCGGATAATACGAGGAAGAACTTGTGCACACTCTGCTGGGTCTCGCTTTCACCACCATGCGACTTAGGCGTCGGAGAATACGAGGAAGAACTTGTGCACACTTTGCTGGGTCTCGCTTTCACCACCATGAGACTGTGGCGTCGGAGAATACGAGGAAGAACTTGTGCACACTCTGCTGGGTCTCGCTTTCACCACCATGCGACTGTGGCGTCGGAGAATACGAGGAAGAACTTGTGCACACTCTGCTGGGTATCGGTTTCACCACCATGAGACTGTGGCGTCGGAGAATACGAGGAAGAACTTGTGCACACTCTGCTGGGTCTCGATTTCACCACCATGAGACTGTGGCGTCGGAGAATACGAGGAAGAACTTGTGCACACTCTGCTGGGTCTCGCTTTCACCACCATGAGACTGGCATCGGAGAATACTAGGAAGATCTTGTGCACACTCTGCTGGGTCTCGCTTTCACCACCATGAGACTGTGGCGTCGGATAATACGAGGAAGAACTTGTGCACACTCTGCTGGGTCTCGCTTTCACCACCATGAGACTGTGGCGTCGGAGAATACGAGGAAGAACTTGTGCACACTCTGCTGGGTCTCGCTTTCACCACCATGCGACTGTGGCGTCGGAGAATACGAGGAAGAACTTGTGCACACTCTGCTGGGTCTCGCTTTCACCACCATGAGACTGTGGCGTCGGAGAATACAAGGAAGAACTTGTGCACACTCTGCTGGGTCTCGCTTTCACCACCATGAGACTGTGGCGTCGGAGAATACGAGGAAGAACTTGTGCACACTCTGCTGGGTCTCGCTTTCACCACCATGAGACTGTGGCGTCGGAGAATACTAGGAAGATCTTGTGCACACTCTGCTGGGTCTCGCTTTCACCAGCATGAGACTGTGGCGTCGGAGAATACGAGGAACTTGTGCACACTCTGCTGGGTCTCGCTTTCACCACCATGAGACTGTGGCGTCGGAGAATACGAGGAAGAACTTGTGCATACTCTGCTGGGTCTCGCTTTCACCACCATGAGACTGTGGCGTCGGAGAATACGAGGAATAACTTGTGCACACTCTGCTGGGTCCCGCTTTCACCACCATGCGACTGTGGCGTCGGAGAATACGAGGAAGAACTTGTGCACACTCTGCTGTGTCTCGCTTTCACCACCATGCGACTGTGGCGTCGGAGAATACGAGGAAGAACTTGTTGACACTCTGCTGGGTCTCGCTTTCACCACCATGAGACTCTGGCGTCGGAGAATACGAGGAAAAACTTGTGCACACTCTGCTGGGTCTCGCTTTCACCACCATGCGACTGTGGCGTCGGAGAATACGAGGAAGAACTTGTGCACACTCTGCTGGGTCTCGCTTTCACCACCATGCGACTGTGGCGTCGAAGAATAGAGGAAGAACTTGTGCACACTCAGCTGGGTCTCGCTTTCACCACCATGCGACTGTGGCGTCGGAGAATACGAGGAAGAACTTGTGCACACTCTGCTGGGTCTCGCTTTCGCCACCATGCGACTGTGGCGTCGGAGAATACGAGGAAGAACTTGTGCACACTCTGCTGGGTCTCGCTTTCACCACCATGAGACTGTGGCGTCGGAGAATACGAGGAAGAACTTGTGCACACTCTGCTGGGTCTCGCTTTCACCACCATGAGACTGGCATCGGAGAATACTAGGAAGATCTTGTGCACACTCTGCTGGGTCTTGCTTTCACCACCATGAGACTGTGGCGTCGGAGAATACGAGGAAGATCTTGTGCACACTCTGCTGGGTCTCGCTTTCACCACCATGAGACTCTGGCGTCGGAGAATAGGAGGAAGAACTTGTGCACACTCTGCTGGGTCTGGCTTTCACCACCATGCGACTGTGGCGTCGGAGAATACGAGGAAGAACTTGTGCACACTCTGCTGGGTCTCGCTTTCACCACCATGAGACTGTGGCGTCGGATAATACGAGGAAGAACTTGTGCACACTCTGCTGGGTCTCGCTTTCACCACCATGCGACTGTGGCGTCGGAGAATACGAGGAAGAACTTGTGCACACTTTGCTGGGTCTCGCTTTCACCACCATGAGACTGTGGCGTCGGAGAATACGAGGAAGAACTTGTGCACACTCTGCTGGGTCTCGCTTTCACCACCATGCGACTGTGGCGTCGGAGAATACGAGGAAGAACTTGTGCACACTCTGCTGGGTATCGGTTTCACCACCATGAGACTGTGGCGTCGGAGAATACGAGGAAGAACTTGTGCACACTCTGCTGGGTCTCGATTTCACCACCATGAGACTGTGGCGTCGGAGAATACGAGGAAGAACTTGTGCACACTCTGCTGGGTCTCGCTTTCACCACCATGAGACTGGCATCGGAGAATACTAGGAAGATCTTGTGCACACTCTGCTGGGTCTCGCTTTCACCACCATGAGACTGTGGCGTCGGATAATACGAGGAAGAACTTGTGCACACTCTGCTGGGTCTCGCTTTCACCACCATGAGACTGTGGCGTCGGAGAATACGAGGAAGAACTTGTGCACACTCTGCTGGGTCTCGCTTTCACCACCATGCGACTGTGGCGTCGGAGAATACGAGGAAGAACTTGTGCACACTCTGCTGGGTCTCGCTTTCACCACCATGAGACTGTGGCGTCGGAGAATACAAGGAAGAACTTGTGCACACTCTGCTGGGTCTCGCTTTCACCACCATGAGACTGTGGCGTCGGAGAATACGAGGAAGAACTTGTGCACACTCTGCTGGGTCTCGCTTTCACCACCATGAGACTGGGGCGTCGGAGTATACTAGGAAGATCTTGTGCACACTCTGCTGGGTCTCGCTTTCACCACCATGAGACTGTGGCGTCGGAGAATACGAGGAACTTGTGCACACTCTGCTGGGTCTCGCTTTCACCACCATGAGACTGTGGCGTCGGAGAATACGAGGAAGAACTTGTGCATACTCTGCTGGGTCTCGCTTTCACCACCATGAGACTGTGGCGTCGGAGAATACGAGGAATAACTTGTGCACACTCTGCTGGGTCCCGCTTTCACCACCATGCGACTGTGGCGTCGGAGAATACGAGGAAGAACTTGTGCACACTCTGCTGTGTCTCGCTTTCACCACCATGCGACTGTGGCGTCGGAGAATACGAGGAAGAACTTGTGCACACTCTGCTGGGTCTCGCTTTCACCACCATGAGACTCTGGCGTCGGAGAATACGAGGAAAAACTTGTGCACACTCTGCTGGGTCTCGCTTTCACCACCATGCGACTGTGGCGTCGGAGAATACGAGGAACAACTTGTGCACACTCTGCTGGGTCTCGCTTTCACCACCATGCGACTGTGGCGTCGGAGAATACGAGGAAGAACTTGTGCACACTCTGCTGGGTCTCGCTTTCACCACCATGCGACTGTGGCGTCGAAGAATAGAGGAAGAACTTGTGCACACTCAGCTGGGTCTCGCTTTCACCACCATGCGACTGTGGCGTCGGAGAATACGAGGAAGAACTTGTGCACACTCTGCTGGGTCTCGCTTTCGCCACCATGCGACTGTGGCGTCGGAGAATACGAGGAAGAACTTGTGCACACTCTGCTGGGTCTCGCTTTCACCACCATGAGACTGTGGCGTCGGAGAATACGAGGAAGAACTTGTGCACACTCTGCTGGGTCTCGCTTTCACCACCATGAGACTGGCATCGGAGAATACTAGGAAGATCTTGTGCACACTCTGCTGGGTCTTGCTTTCACCACCATGAGACTGTGGCGTCGGAGAATACGAGGAAGATCTTGTGCACACTCTGCTGGGTCTCGCTTTCACCACCATGAGACTCTGGCGTCGGAGAATAGGAGGAAGAACTTGTGCACACTCTGCTGGGTCTGGCTTTCACCACCATGCGACTGTGGCGTCGGAGAATACGAGGAAGAACTTGTGCACACTCTGCTGGGTCTCGCTTTCACCACCATGCGACTGTGGCGTCGGAGAATACGAGGAAGAACTTGTGCACACTCTGCTGGGTCTCGCTTTCACCTCCATGCGACTTTGGCGTCGGAGAATACGAGGAAGAACTTGTGCACACTCTGCTGGGTCTCGCTTTCACCACCATGAGACTGTGGCGTCGGAGAATACGAGGAAGAACTTGTGCACACTCTGCTGGGTCTCGCTTTCACCACCATGAGACTGTGGCATCGGAGAATACGAGGAAGAACTTGTGCACACTCTACTGGGTCTCGCTTTCACCACCATGAGACTGTGGCGTCGGAGAATACTAGGAAGATCTTGTGCACACTCTGCTGGGTCTCGCTTTCACCACCATGAGACTGTGGCGTCGGAGAATACGAGGAAGAACTTGTGCACACTTTGCTGGGTCTCGCCTTCACCACCATGAGACTGTGGCGTCGGAGAATACGAGGAAGAACTTGTGCACACTCTGCTGGGTCTCGCTTTCACCGCCATGAGACTGTGGCATCGGAGAATACGAGGAAGAACTTGTGCACACTCTGCTGGGTCTCGCTTTCACCACCATGAGACTGTGGCGTCGGAGAATACGAGGAAAAACTTGTGCACACTCTGCTGGGTCTCGCTTTCACCACCATGCGACTGTGGCATCGGAGAATACGAGGAAGAACTTGTGCACACTCTGCTGGGTCTCGCTTTCACCACCATGAGACTGTGGCGTCGGAGAATACCAAGAAAAACTTGTGCACACTCTGCTGGGTCTCGTCCAGGCAGCTAGGCGAGCGCAGCGCCCTCTGGCCGCTCCTGCTGGTGGATCCTCTGCAGCGCCTTCGCCGTCTGGCTGCCACGTCAAAAAAGAAGCGGAAAAACTCGCGTGCCTTGTCGTCCAATATGAGCACGCCACGGTCGCGTAGTTCACAGCCAGCGGGACGACCGGGCCAAGCACACAGGATGTCGGCGAGCAGCAGAGCAACGGACGTCTGCGCCTGCCTCACCTTCGTTGTGGCTGCGCGGCGACCGCATCTAATGGGAAGGTGAACGTGTGCAGTGACCGAAGATACACTGCGTGACGGTGTTATCGCAGCACTGGATGCCGGACTGCTTCCCCTGTGATTGCTCTGAGCCCGCCGCATTGATTTTTGTTATAGCGGCGAACAGATATCGAACTCGTCGCTGTGGTGTAAAAAATTGCAACACAGGTGTAGTGTTCTTTAGAAGAAACTGAAAATTACTTTCAGGACTTTGTCGTCGGCAAACAAGTTCCGGGTGCGTTCTAAGCTGCTCATCTTTTCCTATAGGAAGCGTTGACCTTGGTGTCTGCTTACGCCACGCCGCCAGTGCGACCGGGATGAACGCTTCGACCGCGAGCTCCCGAACGATAGACAGCGCCTCGGGCGCTAGTGAGTTTAGATAAACGGGCCCAATGGGCGTATTCATAATCGCCAGGCGTACGTTCCTTATATCTCGGTCTTTTTCAGTCAGTCATATGACCTGAGTGCATTGACATTTAAGTGCGTGCTGAAGGGTGTAGTGCAGTGTTTTGCCGTGAACTTTCTGTATGCCACTCAGTGACGTAAGAGAGTTGCGTTCTGTGGCGCAGTGCAGTGTGAAGTAATCACGATTTAGTTGGGTATCTCTCTGCTGCGGAACCAGCAAAACATGCTAGATCAGTCGCCAGATGTCACTTGTTAATAGGCGTTTTGTGCTCTATAGCTTCCCAGAAACGTATAGAATAACTGAAAGGTCAAAACTTCTATACGGTGTCTATAGGTGGCTCGGCGGCTTCGGTTTGGGAAGCCAGCGCAAAGTACCCTGGCATTTAGTACAGGCAGCGAAGTAGCAAAAAGAGCACAGAATTCTATGGCGTACATGACCCCCAAAATTTGCTGAAAGCGGATTTCCAGCTCCTGGATTTTCTTTTGTGCCTGCACTGGATTACTTTACCAGAGAGTAAAAGAATGGAGATTTAAGAACTTCATACGGGGGTGGTTTTTTGAATCAGCTAAATTGTGTGGTAGTTCGACTCGATATACTGCGATATTTTTGACGCACAGTGCGCTGGGCTTTAAATGTTAAGTCCCGAAGTTTCTTAACACAGCGCACAAGGAAAAGCAAACGCATGAGCGAACAGTAAGCAAAACGGGCAGCATGTTGCATGTTTTCACTGCTGCACCCACTCCTCTTTATGATGAAGCAGCTAGCTTTGGCATGTCCTGCGTGCGGAAACTCTAAAACTGTGGCTGTCATATAGCGCCATCCTCCTTCATCGACGCCCATGATTAGGCGTTGATTGCGCGCTGGTCAGTTTAAATACTGCATACGACGCCGTGTTGCGAAGGCGAGGAGAACTGGAAGGTCTGTGTCTGTTGTTGCCAGGAAGAAAGAAAAGGAAAGTGCACAGGCCTGCCCACTGACTCAAGCCGAGCCACAATCGCTACCACGTGCAGATAGTATTAGAGGTGAAAGATGGGATAGAAAGGCAGGATAGTAAAGACGCGCGGTATAAAGACCAAGGCCGATCCCGGAGGCAGTGCAATACCGGGCCAACTGGAAGGGGCCTATTTTAAGTGAACATATATACTTGTTCATGACAGCGATGAGGATTTCTGCGCCGACAGCTGCGCATGGTACTTTCTCCAGCGTAGGAAATGTTGACGGGTACACATTTTGCTTCAGACTAGTTGAGGCACGATTGCGAAGAGCGGCAGTTGTAGTGATTACGCCGGGGAAGCGGTGAATAATGTGTTTTTTGTGTATTTTGCGAAGTATTTTTGCCTATGTGGTATGTCACATGCCCAGCTGCCCTTAGCGCCTTCTTGATAGTGATATTTTCTGTCATGAGTGATATTTTTCTGTCATTCGTGGATCGAGCTATTGAGAAAGATTTGGGTGGGATGATGTCACATATTTTCAGAGACGTTGATGATTTTTTGATCCTTATTGAAAAAAACAGACTTCTTTAGACACATGTCTGGTGTGTTAGAAGTATTCAAAGCTAATGCATGCTGTTTCCAGTTCACCACTGAGGTTCCGGTTGATAACAAGATTATTTTTTGATTTGTGTTTGACAATAGAGGAGGGACACATGTGTTGTAAGTACTCACCACGGGCTGAAAAACCGTTGCTGAGCTATAAATCGCATCATTCAAAGGTAGTAAAAAGGGGAATTATTGTTTCATCTTTGTCATCGGCGTTGTCAAATTCCTGTCACCATGCTATGAAACTGAGCTTCGAAGATCAGGCTAAGAGGCTTAGGGATGCAGGCTATCGAGATGAGCGCCTCACTTTGGGTTGCAATAAAATAGCTAAAAAGCTGAAAACCTCGGCTTTGCTGCCCTCTTCACAGAAAGAACTGAAACGAAAAAAGTTCGCAGTCCTTCCCTATGTACAGCGCCTGTCACATGGTGTTAAAAATGTGGCCCATAGGTATGAAGTTGATGTTGTTTTTTCCGCACCAGATAACCTCACTAAAATTTGTTCAATTGTTCAAAAGTCACTTATGAAGCTGTTGCTCCAAAAAAAGTACGTCTCTAATATGCCCTTCTCAATTCTGTGGTGGAAACTGATGGAACCAGGGGCGCAGACACAGGTGAATCGGTCCACATGCTGAAAATGTTTTTGAATTATATTTTCACCAGCATGTTTCCAATAAAATTAATTATGCCTGTGCTTGTCCTCTTTCTGTGTGTCTCTAGGCTTTCCCTGATATCTTTTTTCGCGCGCCCGAGTGTTGTGCGATGGCAGTGCACGTCAAAAAACCCAGGTGGTCTAAATTATTCCGGAGCCTTCCACTACGGTATCCCTCATAGCCCATGGTTCGCTTCGGAACGTTCAGCCCCGCAATCTGCAATTTATTTTCTTTGTCCGCATTCTTTCACAGGTGTTATGAATATTAGAGTATACTCACCAAGACGCTCAGTCCATGTATTGGTTTTTGTTTCAACTATTTATTGTTAATTTCCCTCTACACTATGCTGCATAAAATTTTTTGCATGATCAATTAAAAAACACAATTTTTGAGGAGCAGCATCACTCGGCAGAAGATGCAGCCCATTAGGGCTTAAGGTTCACAGCAGGGATCGCTCATGCTTGAAATTGACAATACTGACACCAACATGAAGGGGGTTTGTATTGCTCTTCGAATAAAGCACTTCACTAAGGCCACTAAATAAAAAAAGCTTGCAGTTGGTTTTTAACTATAATTACGCTTGTGGACCACTGTACGTTTAGGAGCAGTAAGTCTTGCGGTGGTAATGTCAATGCCTTACACATATTAAATAGTAATAGCCCTTCATCCAGCGAAGGTTTCATGCTCATTAGGGAGGACATGCCCATCGGGCCAGGTACGCGTGAATGCCCTCAGCGTTCCAAAGCGCTGTCCGTCGTTATGAGCCGGTGGCCAAGTATCATAACGGTCGCACTAGCGCTGTGGTTTGTCCGACAAGGCAAAGTAGAAGCGTACGACTGTGTACCATATATACATGTACGCGATGGTACGCATTTATTTGAATACAGTTTGCCGACGACAAAGTCCTTGATATAAATTTCAACTAATACTTCAAGCGACGCCGCCTTCCCCACATTTGAAACCCTCGAGACAGCGTCAATTTCTCACTGCTGCTGCTACCAGGAACTCCGAACGAAAGACTCGGACTTCACGAGAGAAGCAGGTCAGCGACGCGCGCAGGTGACAACACGGTCATCGGGGATGGCGATGGTGGCGTCTCGCAGACAGGAGTGAACTTGCGGCCACTCCACACGTTCATCTTGTCGCCATTTGTCGACGCCACGCAACTACAACGAAGATGAGGCGAGCGCCTGCGTCCGTTGCCCTGTCGCTGGCGTGCGCGTCCTGCAGGCGCTGGGCCCTGTTGTCCCGCTGGCTACCAACTACGCGACCATGGCGTGCTCATATTGCACGACAAGGCGGGCGAGTTGGTCCGCTTCCTTGGTGACGCGGAGGCCAGACTGTTCAAGTCGAGCAGGTGAACCACCAGCTGGGACGGCCACAGAACGCTGCACTCGACTAGCGGCCTGGACAGGAGGCAGCAGACGGTGCGCAAGTTCTTCCCCGTCTTCTCTGGCACCAGGGAGGCAAGATGGTGCAAGCGTTCCTGGTGCGCGATCAGGGTTGCCTATCGCAAGAGGAAGGCATCCTACAGTGGCATGAACGAGGTTATCAGCTTCTGCAGTCCTGAAGAAAGCAGGTGGTGTAAGCGCTGAAGATGCATCAGTAGCGGGGATACTGGCGGCTGGGCAGTGAGGAGCCATGATCACAACACAGCGGCTGTCTTGGTGCGGGTGTTGAAGCGGCAGCACCAGCACGCTCTGAGCGCGGATGACGACGACGTTGAGGACAGGATACACTCCTATCTCGAAGCTCTGAGCGCGGATGACGACGACGTTGAGGACAGGATACACTCCTATCTCGAAGAGGTGTTCATGCCGACCAGCATACTCCTTATCCTCACGGACAGGCACTTCGCACAGATTAAGAATGGCGAGACGGCGTCCCCTCCGCTGTATATGTTGGGGGTTCTTCAGGTCCCGAAGCAGCTTAGCGACGCTCTCGAGCCCTCCTGCAAGAAGAGCGACGCCTGCTGCCAAGGTTTGGAGACCGCATGCCTCGCTGTTGAGAAAAGGCCACTCACCGGCTTGTAACTGTGCACAGGGCACGAGCGAAGGGCTCCAGGGCGACGGCGGCTGCTCAAGCTGGAACCGGGACGTGTGGTGCTGCGTCATCGCATCAGGAAGCGGGACAGCTCCTTCCAGTAGGCCAGGGGCACTCCAGCGATAAGGACGATTCCCGGCTCCAGTCCCAGGCTCCAAGCAGGAAGGCTCCGTCATTCTCTCGTCGGACGTCCGCTCCGAAGCCCGCCGTTGCATTGAAGTTGGGTTTGAAGGCGGGCTGAGGTGTCGTCGCGGTGCAGTAGGTTGGTGGGCAGCACGGTTAGATCTCCGTCGGTGTCGCCTTATCGTGGAGACGCAAGCCTCAAGGTTGGAACGGTGTCCACGGCGACGGCGCGTTCGCTGGGAGACTAGCGCAGAACGAATTCCATGGCACGTGCGCCGCGTGAAGAGCGAGAGTGGAACAAGCAACCGATCTTTTCATCCTTGTCTTCTTCCCGGTTGGCCGAGAGGGTGGCCAGATGCTGCCCCTGCGCTATTTTCACGCGGCCGTTTTATTGCTGTTATTCTTAGTGCTTCTTTTTTTTCTGCGTCTTTTGCTGCTTGAGGCAATGAAACATTTTTGTTTTTTGCTCTGACCCCGATGCACGATCCCGGGACATTGATGTGCACCGGTTGTGGCCCTTTAGTGCAATACAGGCAACAATCGGACTCCGCTAAACCCTGTGTTGCCTGCATTTGCTGACCACTGTAAATAAATAATTTGCCTTTGTCGCGTTTGTGCTTTTTTCTCTCGCTTGTCTTGTGCTCCTCTTGTTAAGGTGTTCCTATTATTATGAAGTTGCATTTTTTTGTCACTTTAAAGATGTTGTAAGATGTTGCTGGATTAATGTATGCTGTTAGCAATATGGAATAGCAATGAGCGATGTTCGCATTTCTGAATTACAGCGTCAAAGTAATTCAGCGCATGGACCAATACTTGAGAAAATATTTTGAACTTATGTAATTTCATTAGAATAGTGTCATTACCACAGTGGTCGGCTTTATAAAAGTGAAAAAGAATTATGTGTCATCTGATGGGGCTTCCCGCTAAAGGGTGCCCGGCGTGGTCTCCCCTCTCTCTTTCATGCTCCAGAGCTGTCACAATATTTTTACCATGCCCTTCTCTACATCGCCGTAGTGGCTGATCCCATGATCCCATGGTGGCAAAACAATTACAGGTGTGCTCTTTTACAAGCTTAGGCTAACCAACGCACACACAGGAGCCGCCCAGAGTGGCACGCTGCCAGAGCTGTCTTCAGGCGACGGCGAAGACAGCGGTAACGCGCGGCCGCGGATGGGTTGATCACCGTGGCTCGAGTGACCGCGGCGGCGGCAGCTGCGGGGGCGCTGGGGAACCAACCCCTCTGCGGCGGCCAAGTGAGCTTGCCTGCCCTGCGGGCGGTGAGCGGTGCCAACTGCGCCGGATAATGGGGCATTGTGCGGCGCTTTGTGCTCGCGGCCCCTTTGCACGCGCGCCACCAACCCCCGCGGGATAACCCCACTCGTAGCTGAATTAAAGGTTAATCATGCTGTCAAGCCCCCCAATTTTTGCGAGGGGCCGGGCGGGGCCACTCTCCACCCCCTCTACCGACACCGCGGAGCCGCCTATACCCCCGTCGCCTTCTTCCTCCCCGCGCCTTTGTAACCGAACGTAAACGTTTTTCCAGCCTAATTTTCGAAACACCATCTGTGACAATTTTGCGTCACGTCTAGCGGCCCGTTCCCGCCCCGAACTCGATTGGGGGATTATGGCCCCCGTGTTTTATGGAGAGCTACCGGGCCGGGGTGACACGCGCCGCCGCGGTGCAAACTCGGCGGCTTCATTGACCGGAGGCCCCAGCCATGAATGCAGTGAATCACGCGCACGCAAGCAAGGCCGCCACCGCACCCGGGGGCGCGTGCGCTGCTGAGCGTCGCCTCGGCCGCGCTGCAATATCGGCCCCGCGAGAGAGCGCCACGGACGGCTGGGCCGCAGGAAACGGCGTGACCGCCACTTCGCGCCGGAGCTGTCAAGTGGCACCGTGCTCGCGCGGCTTCGGCGAGCACCGCGAACCCAGCTGCCGGAGTGGAACAAGGCGGGCCCCCGAAACCGAGCACAGGAACGGAAAGAACCTTGCGAGCGATTTTCCCCAAAGCATGGCGAAAGAGGAGAAGAGTGCATGAGGCCCCCATTTGCGCATTTGCAGCGTTCGACCCCCTTCTTCGCCGAACGATGGATTCCTGTGATTCGGTTCCGCCCTGAGATCGTTTATATTACCTTAGTGCGTGAGAATAGTGGACATTAAGAACAACGACTCAACTATCAGGATTTCACACGCAGCTGACGACAGGCCACTGATAACCTTGATAACGTAGTGATATACTGGACGTCTGATAGCATGACACAATAATGAAACGCCGGTTGATGGTGGCTTGGCTCGACACGGCCATGTGCAGTATATGTTCCAACATTTCTGCGATGTTCGTCTACGCTTAGCTGTTTAGCTTCCGAGTAGCTGACGAGCGTATAGAGTTGCGCTAGTTGGTGCGACATCATGCTAAAAAAAAAAACAGCGCAGAGACGAACGTGGAAAAATAGCAACACAACGCAATGTGGACTCATTTATCGGCAAAAAATGGTTGTTTTTTTCCCATGCTGTAGAATATATCTCAAAGTGGACGAATCGAAGAACCTACAAATGGGTTAGTTGATCTCGGTACAGTCGGCGGTCGTACAAGGACAGAAACCAAAGCACAGACGAAAAAGTTACTCAAAAAAATGCATTCACCTCACGCAGTAAAATTTATATGAAATACGAGATAATGTTCAAGTTACGAGAAGCGTAAAAACTTATATATAGACCTTTTGAGAAAAGGTCCTAGTCACATTTTCCTTCTTTCTTATACGAGAAAAGACATTCTATCCGCGGGTTCATTTGGTGCGTCGCATGTTGCCCGGTATTCTGACGCAACAGGCGCGTCACATCGAAGTTCGGCATATGAATATATTACAACATCGCATTAACCACTTAAACTAAAGTAAAATTTGGCACTACATAGTCATAGCCGAGGGTTCCACGAAAGTTCGTATGGTCAGGCATGGAAACTGAACAAGCTGAAGGTTCCTTTGTAATTGTAACTGTCGGTTATACTTTCCTGCACATATCCGAAATGAGGCATACACACGCAGGGACAAAAACAGAAAATGCTTCATTAAAGAAACCGTTATATACTTTGCACGAAGAGACTACCGGATCGGCTTAATGTTTTTTTTCTGTAATCCGCAACACCACTAAACAAATAAATAAATAAATAAATGTAGCTGCGGCATTTAGCTCAGACTGGTCATTTTCTCCAATACGTTCTGCAGTACGCTGCTGCAATTCTGAAGCGTGCGATATACAGACTGGCCTGCCTTTAGGTCGTCCGTGGAGATTTCCTGTGTGGACCTCTCAACACCATCTAAAATAGAAGGCCTGATTACGTCCTCTCTCAGTGAGACCACGCGGTATATATGTGCGCCTAAGCCAGGGTCTACTATTCACGTTGAGTTCTAAAGACTACGCGCAGTCCGTCGGCGCGCCGAAAGGAAATACAGAAGAACCAAATCCACGTATGATCTTGCCCTTTGTCGCCGAGCTCAACGACAAATAAAGCGCCACCTAGCGAGACTAGGGAGACAACGTTGGATGCAGCTCTGTTCATCGCTGGACCCTCGCAAACCACTGTCGCGTATTTGGCATGTAGCCAGGAGCTTGCGTTCACCCCCGCAGGAACGCTATCCTTTCCATGCCCTGTCTATTTACCAACGCTGTAATAATGTAGAGGTAGCAGAACAATTCTGCAAAATGGTTGTGGGCACAACTATGGTACCATCAACCAGTTTGGAGGCTTTTGTACCACCAGATGACCACTACGACATGCTATACACGATGCCTGAACTAGAAGCTGCTCTTTCCTCGTGTAGGCGTCCATCTGCACCTGGTCCTGACGGGATTTCGTACGCGTCCCTCTCTCACCTTGGCATGGAAGGCCGAACTGTGCTGCTCAGTTACTACAATGAGACATGGGCTTCCAGAATCGTTCCAGAACACTGGAAGATCAGCCGCCTGGTTGCACTTTTGAAGCCTGGCAAACCTCCTTATGAGCTTACCTCATACCGGCCAGTTGCACTAGCAAGCTGCGTCGGCAAAGTTATGGAGCGAATGGTGCTGGCGCGGCTCGAATGGTTTTTAGAGCAGAATGCTCTCTATCCGGATATGATGACCGGGTTCCGGAGGGGACGTTCTTCGATTTACAGCGTAATCGACCTCATATCGACAGTGGAACATGAAAAACGTAGTCGCCGACTCGTCGCTGCTGTCTTCTTGGACATCAAAGGGGCCTACGATAATGTACTTCATGACGCTATCCTTGATGCCCTTGACGACATTGGCGTTGGCGGTCGGATGTATTCGTGGCTTGGGAGCTACCTCAACGGCCGGTCTGCTTACATGTCTACGCCTGATGGGGAGACTACCCGTCATCAGGTTTGCCGTGGAGTTCCTCAGGGAGGAGTTCTTAGCCCAACCCTATTTAACGTGGCATTGATTGGACTGGTGAATGAACTTCCCACCAACATTCACATCAGTGCCTATGCTGATGATATCTGCATCTGGGCGTCGGGTTCGACACGTCCGCAAATGCGTGCGAGATTACATCGTGCCGTGTCATCCATCTACTTCAAGGTACCTACGGCGTCAGGGTTTGCACTTGGCAGCTGAAAAATGTACTGTGGTCGCATTCACGCGCAAGTCTGTCTGCCACTACCCGGTAACTCTTCAAGGGGTTGCAATACCATACGTCTCCCACCATAGATTTTTGGGCATTATCATTGACCGCGATCTGTCATGGTCGAGGCATATAGCCATGCTAAAGAAAAGACTCACTCTTTTTTGCCATGTGCTTCGCTTTGTGGCAGGCATTAAATGGGGCCCAACGGAGCGCTCCTTGCTTCGACTTTACTATACCCTCTTTATTGGCTACATTCGTTACAGCCTTCCAGTGCTCTCTAACATGAATATTTCCTGCTTGCGGACATTAGAGAGTGTCCAAGCACAGGCGCTCAAGATATGCCTCGGATTACCACGTTGTGCCTCGAACAAAGGCACGATTGAGGAATCTCGTGCGTGCCCAATATCGGTCTACCTGTCACACGAACCACTTCGTGTATATTTACGTGCGCTTACACGGCACCGCTGTCACCCGCTGACGAAGATTTTTGATGAGTGACCGGACAGCAGTTTTGCACGCGCACTGCGTTTCCATCGCTCCGAATTGCCATCAGACTATGCCCTGCCGCATCATTCCTTGCAGCCCCCATGGGTAATGGCTCAGCCTTCAGTCTGCCTGCCTGTCCCTGGCATAATCAAGAAGTCTGCGATGCCGGTTAGCGGACTGAAGCAACTCGCACTTGCCTACATCTGGTCAGAATACCACAAATGTGTGCACGTCTACACGGATGGATCTGCGTCTCCAAATGCATCAACAGCAGCTTTCGCAATCCCTGCACAACAGACGACCCGCATATTCATTTTGGGACACAAGTCTACTTCAACCTCTGCAGAGCTTGTGCGCCTTCGGGAATCGATTCGCCACATCTGCGGAGAACCGCCTCAGGAGTGGTGCATTTTCACCGACTGTAAACCTGCGCTACACATTTTAGGATGCTTCCTACGCCACACAGCCTACCAAGCTCTGGCTCTTGATATCATTAGTCTCGTATCATTTGCTCAGGGAAACGGCCACTGTATAGTGTTTCAGTGGATCCCCGGACACTGCGGACTCGATGGAAATGAGACCGCCGACGCTGAAGCAAGGAGCGCCTTCAGCAGTGGCCTGCGTACAGCTGTACCGTTCTCTATAGTGGACACAACTTGTCTCCTTTCGGAATTGATGAGGAGGGCGACGGCTAGGTACTGGGCCCTGCCAGACACCCGCCACATCCGCCTTAAACGGCTAGATCCGACGATGACCTTTTCAGTTCCTCGCGGAATACCTCGCCCTATTGCATGCGTTATTCGTAGACTACGTTTAAACGTGGCATTCATGTGCAAATACTTGCACTTAATAGGACAAGCGGACTCCCCGGAATGTACCACATGTGGCGTGCTAGAGACTATAGAACATGTTTTAGTGGCGTGTCCAGCGTATGCACGTGAGACTCATACTCGCATCTGCTCTGAAGCCTATGGACACATCGCTCCTCTCTGAGGATTTGATCCTCGGCGCTTGGCCAGATAGTTTTAGAACTGTAAAGGCAACGCGAGCGCTCTCACGCTTTTTGAGCGACACGGACCTTGTCTCGCGTTTGTGATGTCAGAAAGTGTGCCTTTTTTTAAAGTAGTTTTTCATCTGCCTCCTCCCATCATCATCGTCCCCCATCGTGACCTTCTTTTACCTCCTCTTCCCGTCCCCCAGAGCAGAGTAGCAGGCCAGATATTTATTTTTCAGGCCAACCTCTCTGCCTTTCCTATCAATAAACCCTCTCTCTCTTTCTGAAGCGTACAATATCTCCCTTGCAAAGAAGAATGTGTATGCGTAACCGCTCGTCGTTAGTCACTTTGTTTTAGTTATTTATCCGTCAGATTTTATTGTTTTTTGTGGGGGCGATAGGCGTCTGTGTTGAGAAGAAACCCTCACGAGTTGTACAAATTTTTCCTGAGGCTTGGTCGGAAAAAGCAAGTGCGATCGATACTTCCAAACGTATAAACCTGGCCGCACGGCAATGCAAGGTCATAAACCTTCGTCTGGTTCACCCCCGATTGTTATCCACCAACTACAGAAAAACCATGGGTTGCGCATCGATGCAGAAGCAAAAGGCACTACAGAAAAAAGCTGATCTGTCTCTTTGGCATGTTCAAAAGGCGTTTTAAATACTCTGAATGCGTGGGGCTTCCTGAGGCTGCACTCATCAGTTCAACTCTATTATGGGCATTAACACAAGTATTCTTACCATGTAAGAACTCATGTTCATTCCGGTGCTACCCTCGGACTGCATTACTGCGTATCTAATGGGTAGGGAACAAATATTTTTGTTGTGTTGTTGTGCCAGTTCATAATAGGACAAGGGGGAGTGGCCACACAAAGCCTGATATTATCGGGCAGACGGTAGACACAAAGAAAAAAATTACAAAAAGAACAGCGATTTCTTCTTCCCTGCCTGCCCTTTTTCCTCCGTGAGATGCTTCCTTCTTGGCGTCGTTCTGTGAGAAGTGGGCACGTACGCATACAATTATTCTCATCATCATCAACCTGACTGTATACGCCCACTGCAGGGCAAAGGCCTCGCCCTTGTCTCGCCAATGAACCCTGCCCTTTGCCAGTTGCGGCCACCGTATCCCCGCAAAGTATCCTAGGAACTTTCATGTTGCATGCTAAGGTGAAAGTAATACATGATACTAGTGATGATGCTCACATTCGCCACCGCGTCACCTCCCGCGTCGTAGTCGTCTTCTCTCTCGCAATATTATTCCTGGACGCCGAGGATGACGATGATGTCCTCAGGTTTAATGATCGTCACCTCATCAATCCTTCCTCTTTTTTTTTCTTGATCGTCTTGCACTTCTTCAGGACACACCCAGATAACAGTGTGTAACATTTAAACTATATACCAGACATCTAAAGCGATAAGGTTGGACGACGGATGATAACCATTAAAAGAAAAAGTGGGGAAGAAATCAAAAGGCCCTGAGGGTTAAGAGCGCAGTTTGGGTTGCATATTTCCGCCCTCTTGAATTAATGCGAAGGCAAGAAGGAAGAGATCGGATGCCTGTTAAACTCTCGCGCCTCACGCAGCATAAGTGCCCAGGAACTGCGTTCGGCGGAGGACCTCTGGCGAACGCGTCGTGCCTGCTGCACATTGTTCCAGCCCTCAAGGCTTGCCTCTCCATCCCTGGACGACACCAACGGAAGTCATACCACGCTACCCCCCGGCATATCGCGACGCGACGACGGTTCAACACACCCTTAGTACGAACCCGAGGGCATCGGTGAGCTGCGGGGTGGACATCTTTCGACGCCTGGTGCAGGTGCAGAGCCTCTCTGCTTGGAGCCTGGCGCAGAAGTCGTGGATTCTGCCGACAGGTGGAGCGTTCCTGGGCTACTGTAAGCGGCTGTTTTGGCTCCTGCTGAAATGGTGTGGCACTACCCTTCCAGGATCGGGCTGCAGCATTCTCTACCGCCCACGAGCCTATCCGCCGCACCCTGTGCACAGTCAGAGCGGTCAGTGGCCTACGACGGGACGGGCGCTGCCCATGCTGGGACCGCAGGGTTTCCCCATCTTGCCAGTGTAGCGGATAATGCTCCGCAGGTCTCCCGGGTACTGAAGCACCGCCTAGGCTTAGAGAATAAGAACCAGAACATCGCTAAGCTCAATCAGGGTGATATGCCTGGCCCTGGAGGTAAACAACACGCGGACCAGGATGAACGTCATGCTGGGATTGGCGTCGACATCACACGCAACGTGCTCGTTGTCAGCATCCAGCGCACAGTGGTACTGATCTTACACGACCGGCTCCGCTATAAACGCTACCACGTCGTGCTCCTGGTTATACCCCTCTCTGCCACTCGGCTGCCTGCTCAGCGTGCATGTTATGCAGTTGCACCTCTCGCCCTCGACAAGGCCGAAAAAGCGGAGAAATCTGTGGTCCTGCTGGAAGATCCCGTCCAGGACGCTGCTCGACCCTGCCGCCTCTCGACCAACCCCGCGGCGGTGTTGACGGATGCCCGCCTTTCGGCTGACCTCCATGATGTGCAAGAACCAGTGTGTCGCGCCCAAGGCTTGCCCCATGCCGCTGCTGGATCCCTTCTTCATGAGATGGACCATCCCGATGATGCACCAGGGACGCTTTCACCACCCAGCGTCTCTGTCGTCGGAGAATACGAGGAAGAACTTGTGCACACTCTGCTGGGTCTCGTCCAGGCAGCTAGTCGACCGCAGTGCCCTGTGGCAGGTCCTGCTGGTGGCTCCTCTGCAGCGACTTCACCATCTGGCTTCCACTTCAAAAACTTCAAAACAGAAGCGGAAGAACTCGCGTCCCTTGTCGTCCAATATGAGCACGCCACGATCGTGTAGTTGACAGCCAGCGGGACGACCGGGCCGAGCACAGAGGATATAGGCGAGCAGCAGAGCAACGAGCACCTGCGCTTGCCTCATCTTCGTTGTGGCTGCGCGGCGACCGCATCTAACGGGAAGATGAACGTGTGCAGTGACCGAAGATACACTGCGCACATCAGGCGCCGCCGCCACAACGTGATGGTGCTATCCCAGCGCCGGATGCTGGACTGCTTCCCCTTTGATTGCTCTGAACCCATCGGATTGATTTTTGCTAGAGCGGCGAACAGATATCGACCTCTTCGCGGTGGTGTAAAAAATTGTAACACTGCTGTAGTTTTCTTTAGAAGACACTGAAATTTACTCCCATGACTTTGTCGTCGGCAAACTGGTTCCGGGTGCGTTCTATATGGTGCTAACTTTTCGTAGAGGAAGCGTTGGTCTTGGTGTCTGCTTACGCCACGCCGCCAGTGCGACCGGGATGAACGCTTCGACCACGAGCTCCGGAACGATAAACAGCGCCTCGGGGCGCTAGTGAGTTTACATAAACGGGCCCAATGGGCGTATTCATAATCGCCAGACGCACGTTGTTTATATGTCTTTTTGTGTTTATGACCTGACTGCATTGACTAAGTGCGTGCTGACGGGTACAGTGCAGTGTTTTGCCGCGAACTTTCTGCATGCCACTCAGTGACGTCAGAGAATTGTATTCTGTGGCGCAGTGCAGTGTGTAGTAATCACGATTTAGCTGGGGATCTCTCTGCTGCGGAACCAGCAAAACATGCTAGATCAGTCGCCAGTTGGCAATTGTTGTCAATAGGCATTTTGTGCTCTAGCTTGCCAGAAACGTATAGAATAACTGAAAGGTCAAAACTTCCATACGGTGTCTACAGGTGGGTCGGCGGCTGCGGTTTAGGAATCCAGCGCAAGGAACTCTGACAATTAGCACAGGCAGCACCGTAGCTACAAGACCGCAGAATTCTATTGAGTACGTGATCCACAAATTTGCGGAAATCGGATTTCCAGCTCCTGGATTTTGTTTTGTGCGTGCGCTGGATTATTTACTAGAGAGTAAAAGAACGGACATTAGGAACTTCATACGAGGGTGGTTTGTTGAATCAGCTAAATTGTGTGCTAGTTCTACTCGAAATATTGCGATATTTTTGACGCACAGTGTGCTGGGCTTTAAATGGTATGTCCCAAAGTTTCTTAACACAGCACATTAGAATAAGCAAACGCATGAGTGAACAATAAGCAAACCGGGCAGCATGTTGCACGTTTTCACTGCTGCGCCCATTCCTCGTTAGTCTATAATGACGCAGCCAGCTTGCGCTTGTCTTGCGTGCGAGTAAACTATGAGGAAACGCTAAAACTGTGGCTGTCATACAGCGCCATCCTCCTTCATCGAAGCCCATGATTAGGCGGTGATTACTCGCTGGTCACTTTAAATGCTGCATACGACGCCGTGTTGCGAAGGCGTGAAGAACTGGAAGGGGCCTGTTTTAAGCGGACATTTATACTTGTTGTTCATGATAACGATGAGGATTTCTGCGCCGACAGGTGTGCATGGTACTTTCTCCAGCGTAGAAAATATTGAAGGGTACACCTTTTGCTTCAGAACCGTTGAGGCAAGATTGCGTAGAGCGGCAGTTGTAGGGATAACGCCGGGGAAGAGGAGAATAATGTGTTTTTTGTGTATTTTGGGAAGTATTTTTGTCTATGTGGTATGTCACATGCCCGGCTACCCTTACTGCCTTCTTATGCGCATATCTCCCTCCAACTGCCTGGAACGCTTGGCTTACCTGCTGAACCAGTTTGATCAAAAGCTGCCCCAGGAAGTTTTGAGCACAAAATTGCTGTCTTCTGGATAAGCCAGTTTTCTGTGCCCAGAATAAGTGGTCACCTGGTTCAGGTGACCTGTGTTGGGGGGGAATCTACCACTGTTATTCGTTTATTGTTGAGGAGGGCGATTTCCCTGAGTTTTCCTGTTAATTGTTTCGTTGATATTGCTTTGTTCCTTGATCGTGCTTGACTGTGTGCCTGCCTACTTGCCGCGGCTAACACTGCGCCCTTCAATGCGACAGTCAATAGAGGCAGTGCCCAGTGCTGTCAATATACCAGCAAACCGTCAATGGGCTTGACCGTTTGTGACTTTGATTCCTAGCCTCTTCTCTTTCGTTGCCGATCCTGAGGTTAACGATGTCTTTGTTCAACTGCATGCCTGTATTTTTTATTTTTTTCTGAGTGACACGTGCTGTATTGGAATTAGAGAGAGATAGCCATTTCAGTTGCTATTTCCTAGGGCTGCTTGTTTGTTTGTTTGTTTGTTTGTTTTTCAAGGTCGGTTCCCAGCTCCAGCAATTGATGGGCGAATCTCTAGAACTCGCTGTGCAACAATATTGCCTACATGTAATATCAACATCCTCATAAATCGAACTTGCTAACACTGAATGCTATCAGGTTTGACCCGCGTGCAGGATTCTCTACTGCTATCCAGTGAAACTGCAAAATGTCGAGCAAATTTGCTAGCACAACACAGGCAGTGTCTTCCGCACAATAATTAATGTGCATTAAATGAATACAGTTTACTACAGCGATGTGAACTCATTGATAGGCAAGAAGTGGTCGTTTTTTTTTCCTGTGCTGTGGAATATGTCTTAACGTGGTCGAATCGAGGAGCCTACAAATTAGTATAGTTGATCTTGGTCGAGTCGGCGGTCGTACAAGAACAGAAAGAAAAGCAGAGAGGAAAAAATTACTCGAGAAAATGTATTCTTGTCACGCTGTAAAGTTTAGAAGAAATACGAGATAATGTTTAAGTGAAGAGAAGTGTAAAAATTTATATATATATATATATATATATATATATATATATATATATATATATATATATATATATATATATATATATATATATATATATATATATATATATATATATATATATATATATATATACCTTTTCAGAAAAGATCTCAGTCATATTTTCCTTCTTTCTTATACGAGAGAAGACATTGTATCTGCAGGTTCGTTTGGTGCGTCGCATGTTCCCCGGTATTCTGGCGGAACATAGGCACGTCACATCGAAGTGCGACATATAGTTACATTGCCAACATCGTAGTTACCACTTAAACTAAAGTAAAAATTTGGCACTCCATAGTCATAGCCGAGGGTTCTACGAAAGTTCGTCTGGTCAGGCATGGAAACTGAACAAGTTGAAGGTTCTATTGTAATTGTAACTGTCGGTAATACTTTCCCGCACATATCCGAAATGAGGCATACACACGCAGGGACATACACCGATAATGTTTCATTAAGGAAAACATTATACCGTTTGCACGAAGAGACTACCGGATCGGCTTGATGTTTTTTTGTAATCCGAAACACCGCTAAAATAAATAAATTAATGTAGCTACCGTATTTAGCTCAGACTGGTCATTTTCTCCAATAATTTCTGCAGTACGCTGCTGAAATTCTGAAGGGCACAATATCTCCCTTGCAAAGAAGAATGTGTGTGCGCAACCGCTCGCCGTTAGTCACTCTTTTTAGTTATTAATCCGGTCAAATTTTATTGTTTTTTGTAGGAGCGATAGAAGTCCGTGTTGAGAAGGTACCCTGACGCGTTGTGAAAATTTTCTTGAGGCTTGGTCGGAAAAAGCAAGTGGGATCAATACTCCCAAACGTAGCCACCTCGCCGCACGGCAATGCAAGGTCATAGACGTTCGTCTCGTTCACCCCCGATTGTTATCCACGACCGATAGAAAAATTATGGGTTGCGCATCGATGCAGAAGCAAACGGACTAAAGAAAAAGCTGATCTGGGAAGAAGAAGTGTGCCCTGCTAAAGTGGCTGCACAGCGCTCTTCAAAAAAACCTCGCCGTCCACGTAAATACGTGCCGTATTTGAAGAGACTGCATCCTCGCCTACTGAAGAAGCTCCGGACGTCCTCCCACCGTCTGAGGCCTCCTGGGAACCATGCATGAGTACAGCTGAGCTGGGCACTGACGCTAAGCTTAGTGCCTCCGCTGCCACGCTGGCGGAGGAAGCTCTGCCGGCGTCTCTCGTGGCATCACCTGCCACGCAGTCGACTCCTGATCCGCGGCGCCAGGTCCAGCTTTGTGCTCCCGGTTCATCGGCAGATGCACCTCTCCTGCCTTCCCGAAATGCCGGACTGCTTGTGAGTGATCTGCCACCAGGGCACATGGCCATCAACTCTGCACCACCGGATGGGCCTCAAACCGCACGGCATGATGAATAGGGCATTCCAATGGACTTATCGGTACCTCCACCCGTGCAAAAGTACCCTCGCGGAACTCACAAGCGTCCCTCAAACGACAGCCAACCGATTCCACCTTCGGCAAGTGATGGCTCCCAAGGTAAGCGCACTTGTCTTACGATCGAGAACTCGATGGAGCCTGCAACCGGACCATCTTCCTACAAAGTGACCATTAAATCACTGGCCAACAAAAGCCTCACGGATATACCCAACAAGATTTTACAAGCTAACTTGGACGCGTTCCTGGGAACCAAAGGTTTTCGGCGCTTCACAGCCAGGGCAAAGTCCAACACCATTGCAGTGTGGCTTCCGACTCTGACTGCCGTAGAACGGCTGCAAACGCTCACCAGTATTTCACTGACAAGCGAAATCTCAGTGCCAGTACAAGTGTATTTAGTTGAAGGCTCCGACTTGCAGCGCTGCGTCGTCTACAACCACCAACGTGAACTGTACTGTCCCACGCACCGTGTCATCCAGGCCCGACGCATGGGGAAGGGGCGCTCTTGCATATTCACCTTGCAAGGCCCTTTGTCACTACCAGCCCGTCTGTACTATTACGGCTGTAATTTACGGTCTCGGCCATATAAACCGAGTGCGGTATATTGCTATAACTGCTTCCGTACTGGACATATGCGCAAATCCTGCCCCTTCACTGCTACCGGTGAAAGTACATCGGAAGGGAAAGTGGCTTATCGATGTGGCCTTTGTAAATCCGACGACCACGAGATAACATCTCCAAGCTGTCCGACAAAACAAAAGGCAACACAACAGGCTCGTCGTCGAACGACTAAGCATAGGCCAATACAAGACAGTATAACTTCATTTCAGATATCCAATCGGTTCGCAGCTCTCCAGTGGGACGACGAGTGGCCGGAGCTCCCTGAGCACACCTCGCATGATCCTTCAGCTCAGCAGCCTTCTAACGATACTGTGCGAAAAGAGCGCATCCGAAAACAGCCAGTAAAGCAGCGCGGTGTGCCTGAACTACCGCAGGACGATATTGCCGCAGTCGACGAACAAATCGCACGTCTTTTAGCGGAGGTCACCAAGCTCCGGCAACACCGTGAACTGCTCGCTCGACGTAGACGGGCAGCGGAATCATCCGCCACATCTATCAATGGCGCAGCAACACCGCCTTCCTGCCGCCCACCAGTGTCATTTCCTGCCGCCTCTTCCGAGATTACCGCAATGCCACTGAACAACTCTGCGACTTCTTTGCTCCGGTTTATGGTCAACCAGTTGTCCAACCTGACGTCTGTGATTCTACAGTGCGTGGTCTAGTAACTAGAAATGGCAAGTTCCAGTCGTACTGGTGTGCTGCAGTGGAACTGCAGAAGCATTTCCACGAAGGTGGGAGAGCTCAAGACCCGACTACAAATTCACAAGCTCCAGGTGTAGGCCATGCTGCTACAGGAAACAAACGCTTTGACATCGATTCCAGGCTTCAGTGCCTACATGTCTCCTTCAATGATAGACCGTCGTGTACAAACTGCTGCTGCCCCGGGAAAGGCGGTGGTGTATGTGGACTCACGCTTTCCGCATGTACGCCTTGCTCTCGAATACTGGTGCACGTCGTATCAAAAGGTAGTGGCAGTGGCTGCGAAATTTAAGAAGGGAACCGTTGTGGTCGTTTCATTTTACGTTAGACCAGCCGGTGGTGCTTCCTCCCGTATTAATCTTGGCTGGTTAACAAGTGTCGGTCGGCAGTATCCCGGGTGTCTGATTTTAGTCGCAGGCGACTTTAACGCCCCTCACCAGGATTGGGGGTACCCCACTTCAAGCCCTCGTGGCAGGCGTGTGCGGGACGCCTTCACGGATGCCCAATTTGTGCTGCTCAACCATCCTGGGACAGCAACACGGCCAGTGCGTCAAACTCGCAGTGCTTCCTATGCTCCAGACTTGACGTGGTGGTCGGGTCCGGGTACTCCCTCCTGGCACATGGAGACTGACTGCTGGGGAAGTGATCATCCCCCTATCATCACCGGTCTTCACATCTCAGATATCCGACCTTTACGCTACAAATGTTCTGTGATCAACTGGGACAGTTTCCAATCCTGTATGGACAATCTCTCCTCAGATTCTTCGCCAATCCTTGTTGAGCGCATACAAACAGCGCTCAACAGTATTACAACTACCACCTGGACTGATGTTGATCGACCGGCACCAGACCTCGGCCTTCTTAACTTGTGGGCGGCACGCCGTCAAGCCGAGCCGGATGCTACGAGAGACCCTACTTCGTCGCAGGCACGTATGCGATTGCACTATCTTACAGCTAAGGCACGCAAATATGAACGCACCTCTCTCGGTGGCAGTGGAATGTGTGGTGCGAACAATTTTCTGCAAACTCCTCGAATGCCTCTCTCTGGCGAACATTCCGTACAATGGAACGCGGTCGCCGTTGGACTGACGCAGCGGCAACCGCATGCTTCGCGGCTAACTTGTCGCCAGGTGATTTCGCCAAAGAAGCAGCGCGAAAGTTTTTGCCGAAATACGATGCTGTGCCTTCTTCATCCGCTAATTTAAATATGACAGGCATCTCAGCGCATGTATACCAAATGCCGTCTGATGTCGACGTAGATGGAATTGCGTGTCCATTCTCTATGCCCGAGTTGCTGGCTGCAATAGATGATGCGAAACGGAAAACAGCGCCCGGCCTGGACAATATTCAGTACGAGGTGTACAAGAACCTGAGTAGCGCTGCACTCCCTGAACTACTTGACACCATAAACAAAGTATGGTTGGATGGCGGAGTGCCCGAGAGCTGGAAATCCGCTGTCGTGATTCCTATCCCGAAACCAGGAAAGCCTCCGACGGACCTTGCCAACTTGCGACCTATCTCCTTAACTCCTATGCTGTGCAAGCTGGCGGAAAAAATGCTAGCCACACGATTGTCATGGTTGCTAGAGCAGCACGGTTTTTATCACCCAGCACAAATCGGCTTTCGTCCATATATAGGTACGGAAGACGGGTTGGCTGTCTTAGCATCTGCAGTTTTGTCATCTACCCGCAGCCGCAATGTGCGTACTGTTTTAGCAATGGACATTGAAAAGGCATATGACAACATCAGTCATGCAGCCATTCTGAACTCCATTGACATGCTTGATCTCCCTCTGAGAGTGCGTAGTTTTTTCCAACCATTTTTGGAAGGCAGAAAATTTGCAATACGCCTCAGCGGCGAAGCGGTCGGATCATTTGTTCCTCTCTGCGGCGTGCCCCAAGGATCAGTATTGCCGCCGACGTTATTTAATATTGCTTTCATCCCGCTGGCTTGGCGCTTACATGACATCCGTGACATAAAATTTCTTCAGTACGCTGACGACATCACGGTGTGGAGTACTCACCAAGATCTCCGTACTCAGGAGGCTGCCCTTCAATCTGCCTTGGATGTTACCTGCAATTACGCATCATCCATCGGACTTCAGCTCTCCGTGCATAAAACAACATACACGTCAGTCGCCAACCGCTGGGGGCGCCGTAAACTTGCTGCAAGTCCAATCCGTCTTTGTCTATCAGGCACCCCACTACAGGAAAGTCCGAGTGTAAAAATCCTTGGCTTAATGATTCACCAATCAGGATCAGCGACTGCATGGCTTTCTCAGGCAAAAAGGCAAGCTATTCACACTTTGGGTTTGATTAGATTTGCCCCTAAAACTGGTGGCGCAGGCTCGTTCGTTGCACGGCAATTGGTGAGGGCAGTTCTGCAGTCACGTATTGTTTATCAAGCCCAGTTTCAACATCTTACAAGAGCCCAATGGGATCGCCTTGAAGCCGTGAACCGAGAGGCTATGAGGACCATTACGCGCCTTCCACGCATCACACCGGTCATAGCTTTACAAGAGAATGCGCAGATCAATACCATTGATGAGCTGGTGCAGCAGCGCCGTGAAGCGCGCAGCCTTAATTTTCAATTCAATTTATTCAACATCTTGAGGATGTTGGGTGCGTCGACAAAAAGCCAGAGAGAAGGCTTGACAGGGGTCGACGCACCCTACAATGACTTGACAGCAGCATCAGGATGGTATACAGGGTGTCATATATGTTAATAACAGGATCATAACATGAATATGAAAATAAAATAAAACGGCAAGTAAGCATACAGGAAAGAAAATACAAATAATAAGTAAAACTCTCAGTTGGTAATAAGTACAACTCTCACGGTACCTAAGTGCACACAAATTTAGATGCCTTATTTAATGAGGACGGAAGAGTGTGTGAAAGCATTTGGCGACCATAATTCGTACGAGTTTTTGGCACGAACCATGTGAAACCAGTACGGGTGGCATGCATCAGTTCTTTACATTTTAAGTTCGACAGGTGCACCATAAATAGATTATTTTTTCTAATACTTGTTGTATACCGCCTCAGTAGTATATATTCAAAGACTTGGGGAAGGGGGGTGATGCGAAGCTATGCAAAGATTGGTTCCGTATGTTCAAAACGTGAAGCGTTAACAATATTTCGAACAATTTTCTTTTGAAGTAAATGCAAGCGTTTGATATTCGTAAATGATGTTGTTCCCCAGACCAAAATACAATAGTTAGCAATAGAGGAAAACAGTGCGTTGTACAGCATCAGCTTAATATGCTTTGGAAAGAGGTATCGCAGGCGGGATACCATACCAGCAGCCTTGGACAACTTGTCCCTGACTTTTTCAACGTGTTCATCCCATGATAAATTTTCATTAAAAAGCACTCCTAGGCTTTTGACCGTAGGAACTATTTGAATGAGTGAGGAACCCATTTTTAAATGAACTTGTGAGACAGCAGGATCCTTATTACGAGGTCTAAAAAGTACAGCTTTGCTTTTTCCAGTGTTTATGATCAGTGAATTGGACTCGGACCATTCGTGAAGTTTCTGCAAACAATCTGTAGCTTGCTGTTCAAGATCTCGCACATGTGCTGATCGGAAAAATAGAGTGGTGTCATCTGCGTATATGACAAAAGTTGGAAGTTTACTTATACAGACTATGTCGTTTACATAAAGAAGGAAAAGCAGCGGTCCCAATATACTGCCTTGTTGCACACCAGAAGACAGATGTATAAAATTTGACGACTCGTTGTCTACTGTTACTTGTTGGACACGGCAACTAAGGTATGAGGTAATTATTTGATGAAATTTTCCGCGAAAGCCATAGTGTTCGAGTTTCGCCAACATTGTGCTGTGATTGATGCGATCGAACGCTTTCGAAAAATCAATAAAGATGCCGAGAGTGAAAAGTTTTTGTTCAAAGGACTCTAGAATTAGTTCTTTTTGGGTTAGAAGCGCAGTTTCTGAAAAAAGTTCTTCCTGAAGCCATGCTGGATAGGCGTTAATATGTTACATTTCTCGCAGAAACTGGACATTCGCTTGTATAATATTTTTTCAAAACACTTCGAGAAAATGGGGAGGATAGAAATTGGCCGATAATTGGACAGGTCATTTTTGTCTCCACCCTTATGAAGAACGGTTACTTTGGCAATCTGCAATCGTCGGGGAAACACCGCATGTTCGAGGCAGCAATTAAAAATGTGCTCTAAAACTGGGCTAATTACATCAGCTACATATTTTATTGGTTGGAGTTTAAGATCGTCTATGTCTCGTGACCTGCTGTTACGGAGAGTGAGTAGGCAAGTTTTGATTTCATTGGCGTCCGTTGGCATCAAGAATGCAGTGGAAGAAACCCGCGAGTCGAAGCATTTGATATCCTGGGGTCCGTGATTGCCATTTACCAGTGACGCGAAGAAATCGTTAAATTTTTCTGCCAAAGGTTTCCCACTGACTGGTGTGTTATCAACCAAGACCTCAAGCATTCCGCTTGCATGTCCACCTGGGTTTAGAACTTGATT
Organism: Amblyomma americanum; assembly: GCF_052857255.1. Classification (NCBI taxonomy): domain Eukaryota; kingdom Metazoa; phylum Arthropoda; class Arachnida; order Ixodida; family Ixodidae; genus Amblyomma; species Amblyomma americanum. Next base: position 114,470,191 of record NC_135497.1, on the reverse strand, counting down.
TATTGTTTTCCATACAAGGTCACTCCTTTTAATTACGTCTGGATTAAATAGTTTTTCCATATACTCTTGCTTTGTTTGGCGTAGAAAAGAAGTGACTTGGTTTCGATACGCCTTAAAACATGCTAGGTCATCGAGGGATCGGCTTTTGATAAAGCAGTTGTAAAGATTCATTTTTTGTTTTACCATTTCAAGGCATTCTTTTGTTATCCAGGGCTTACGGGCCTTGCGGGGTTTTTTATAAGTCACAAGTGAAAAATTTTGGTCATAGACAGACTTAAATGTAGTAATGAAGGCACCATATGCGTCCTCTGGATCATTATTGCTGAGCACGAGATGCCAGTCCACGCCTGCAAGTGCTGCGCGAAAGGAATTTAATGTGGCCTGGTTTATACGCCGATATTGTACCGCGGGAAACTTACGTTGTTTTGGGGGTGTAAAAGAGTCTACAAACATGAATATGGGTAGGTGGTCACTTATCCGGGAATTAATGACTCCTGAATGAAGACAGTGAACAGGATAGTTACTAATGAAGACGTCAATTGCCGTCGCTGCCTGCGGCCGTGTGGGGTTAATTATGACATTAGTAAATCCGTTGCTGTGCAATACGCAGTCGACCTCACGTTTATTTGTAGATTGAGATAGAAAGTCTATGTTAATATCACCGCCTAAAACTAGATTAAGGTTGTTTGCGGTGATCCATTGCAGATATTCATCAAGAAACCGATCAAATTAGATATGCTGCCTTTAGGAGGCCAGTCTATCGCACTCCACGCATGCACTGAAGACTTATGCAACGTCACACTCCATTCTTCAGCCGCCAACGTCAGTTCTTCCCCCATGGAAGTTTGTACAGCTCAGCGACAACAAGCCAACAGATAATCGCCGGCCAACATCAGCTCATTCGGCATCGTTGTTTCGCCAGAAATTTGAGGAACAAGATGCTTGCCTGTCTGAAGGATTCATTGTTGTCTACGTAGACGCAAACATACAAGACTGTAAAGCAACAACAGCTATCTACTGTCCGTGCAGACCTGCCCTGAATCAAACCTCTTGGTTTCAGCTTACGGAACCCCGTTGTCCTTTTGTGCTGAGCTCGTTGCAGTTCAAGCAGCACTCTGCTCTGTGGCCGACATAACTGTGCTCCCTGCGGTCCGCGTTGTCATCCGCACTGACGCCCTTCAAGTTGTCCGGTTGCTACGACGTGTTAGCCGCTGTCTCACGATATGTCAGGACATCCACCACCTCGCGGCACACATCCCGCAGCCAGTACGTATTTAGTGGGTCCCACACGATCTGCTGACCTATCAAAGCCAGGCAGATTTAGCGACCCGCCTTGCGAATACAAACTCATCACCGCCTCGGCTCCTTCATTTGGATAATTTTACCCTCCTTTCATCAAGAAAGGAACTCCTCCGGCGCCGTACACGTGCTCCCATCCCTCCGTGTGCGGTAACCCTCCCCCGCGGTCTTACCCGTGCAGAGGAGGTTGCGCTTAGGAGGATCCGGGTCGGGGTTTCCCTCGCACCAGCCATCACTCGGAAGTGGCCTCAGTACCGAGAATTGTTTCCTCGGCCAGGGTGTCCGATATCTAAACACGAGGACATTAAGGCCGACATTTATCACTTACTGTGGGACTGCCCAGCTCTCAAGCCTACAAGGATCCGGCACCTGATGGTAGGAGGTCTTTCACCAAGCAACCCTGCTTCATACATTCCCTGGACGCAGGGACCGTACCATCGCTCTCTACTGGACTTCATCAAATCAGCTAACCTTTATCCATTCATTTAATCTCTACTACATCATTCATCACACCTTAACCCATCGTTGATGCTCTGGGGCAATAAATTTCGCTTAAAAAAGCTGATCTGTCTCTGTGGCATGTTCGAAAGGCGTTTGAATTATTCTGAACGTGTTGGGCTTCCTGAAGCTGCACCCATCAGTTCAACTGTATTATGGGCATTAACACAAGTATTATTGCCATGTAATAACTCATGTTCATTCCAGTGCTACATTCGCCCTGCATTAGTGCGTATCTATTGGGTAGGGAACCAATATATTTGTTGTGTTGTTGCTGTGCAAGTACATAATAGGACAAGGGGGAGTGGACCCACAAAGCCTGATATTACCTGGCAGAATGTAGGCACAGAGAAAAAAATTACAAAAAGAGCAGCGATTTCTTCATCCCTGCCTACTCTTCTTACTTGGTAAGACGCTTCGATCTTGGCGCAATTCTGTGCGAAGTGGGCACGTACGCACACAAGTATTCTCATCATCATCAGCCGAACTAAATACGCCCAGTGCAGGGCAAATGCCTCACCCATGTCTCTCTAGTTAACCCTGTCCATTACCAGTTGCGGCCACCGTATCCCCGCAAAGTATCCTAGACCCTTTAATGTTACATGCTGTGGTGAAAGTAATGCATGATACATAGTGACGATGCCCACAGTCGTCGCAGGCCTAGCGCGACTCGACACCACATCACCTTCCACGTCGTAGTCTTCCCTCTCTAATATTATTCCTGGACAGCGATGATGATGATGATGGTCCGAGGTTTAATGTTCGTCACCTCATCAATCTTTCTCGTTTTTTGTTTTTTTCGTGATCGTCTTGCACTTCTTCAGGACCCACCCCGCTAACAGTGTGTAATATTTAAACTATATACCAGACATCTAAAGCGCTAAGGTTGGCCTAGGGATGATAACCATTAAAAGAAAAAATGGGGAAGAAATCAAAAGGCCCCGAGGGTTAAGAGCGCAGTTTGGGTTGCATATTCCCGCCCTCTCGGATTAATGCGAAGACAAGAAGGAAGAGATCGGATGCCTGCTAAACTCTCGCGCCTCACGCGGCATACGTGCCCAGGAACTGCGTTCGGCGGAGGACCCCTGGCGAACGCGTCGTGCCTGCTGCTCATTGTTCCAGCCCTCAAGGCTTGCCTCTACATCCCTGGACGACACCGACGGAAGTCATACCACGCTGCCCCCCGGCATATCGCGACGCGAAGACGGTTCAACACACCCTTAATACGAACCCGAGGGCACCGGTGAGCTGCAGAGTGGACATCTTTCGACGCCTGGTGCAGGTGCGGAGCCTCTCTGCTTGGAGCCTGGCGCAGTAGCCGTAGATTCTGCCGACAGGTGGAGCGTCCCTGGGCTACCGTGAGCCGCTGTTTTGGTTCCTGCTGAAATGGTATGGCACTACCCTTCCAGGATCGGGCTGCAGAATTCTCGTCCGCCCACGAGCCTATCCGCCGCACCCTGTGCACAGTCAGAGCGGTCAGTGGCCTACGACGGGACGGGCACTGCCCATGCTGACACCGCCGGGTTTTTCCATCTTGCCAGTGCAGGGGACAATGCTCCGCAGGTCTTCCGGGTACTGAAGCCCCGCCTAGGCTTAGAGAATAAGAACCAGAACATCGCTAAGCTCAATCAGGGTGATATGCCTCGCCCTGGAGGTAAACAACAGGCGGGCCAAGTTGAACGTCATGCTGGGATTGGCGTCGACATCACACGCAACGTGCTCGTTATCAGCACCCAGCGCACAGTGGTACCGATCTTACACGACGAGCTCCGCTATAAACGGTACCACGTCGTGCTCCTGGCTATTCCCCTCTTTGCCACTCGGCTGCCAGCTCTGCGCGCATGTTATACAGTTGCACCTCTCGCCCTCGACAAGGTCAAAAAAGCGGAGAAATCTGTGGTCCTGCTGGAAGATCCCGTCCAGGACGCTGCTCGAGTCTGCCGCCTCTCGAACAACCCCGCGGCGATGTTGACGGATGCCCGCCTTCCGGCTGACCACCATGATGTGCAAGAACCAGTGGACCGCGCCCAAGGCCTGCCCCATACCGCTGCTGGATCCCTTCTTTCTGAGATAGACCATCCCGATAATGCACCAGGGACAATTTCACCATCCTGCGTCTCTGGCGTCGGAGAACACGAGGAAGAACTTGTGCACACTCTGCTGGATCTCGTCCAGGCAGCTAGACAAGCGCAGCGCCCTGTGGCAGGTCCTGCTGGTGGCTCCTCTGCAGCGCCCTCACCATCTGGCTTCCGCTTCAAAAAAGAAGCGGAAGAACTCGCGTCCCCTGTCGTGCAATATGAGCACGCCACGGTCGCGTAGTTGACTGCCAGCGGGACGATCGGGCCGAGCACAGAGGATGCCAGCGAGCAGCAGAGCAACGGACGCCTGCGCTTGCCTCATCGTTGTGGCTGCGCGGCGACCGCATATAATGGGAAGATGAACGTGTGGAGTGACCGAAGATACACTGCGCACATCACGCGCCGCCGCCACAACGTTATAGTGTCATCACAGCGCTGGATTCCGGACTGGTTCCCATGTGATGGTCCTGAACCCGCCGGATTGATTTTTGCTAGAGCGGCGAACAAATATCGGCCTCTTCCCGGTGGTTTAAAAAATTGTAACACAGACGTAGTTTTGTTTAGAAGAAACTGAAGTTTACTTTCAGGACTTTGTCGTCGGCAAACTAGTTTCGGGTGCGTTCTATATGGTGCTCAATTTTTCCTATAGGAAGCATTGGTCTTGGTGTCTGCTTACGCCACGCCGTCAGCACGACAGCGATGAACGCTTCGACCACGAGCTCCCGAACGAAAGACAGCGCCTTGGGAGGCTAGTGAGTTTCCATAAACGGGCCCAATGGGCGTATTTTAATCGGCAGACGTATGTTCCTTATATCTCGGTCTTTTTCAGTTAGTCATATCACCTGACTGCACTGACATTTAAATGCGTGCTGACGGGTACAGTGCACTGTTTTGCCGCGAACTCTCTGTATACCACTCAGTGACCTCAGAGAATTGCGTTCTGTGGCGCAGTGCAGTGTCAACTAATCGCGATTTAGCTGGGGATCTCTCTGCTGCGGAACCAGCAGACCATGCAAGATCAGTCGCCAGTTGTCACTTGTTGTCAATGGGTGTTTTGTGCTCTAGCGTCCCAGAAACATATAGAATAACTGAAAGGTCAAAACTTCCATACGGTGTCTATGGGTGGGTCGGCGGCTTCGGTTTAGGAAGCCAGCGCAATGAACCCTGACATTTAGTACAGGCAGCGCAGTGGCAACAAGAGCGAAGAATTCTATTGAGTACATGATCCCCAAAATTTGATGCAAGGGGATTTCCAGCTCCTGGATTTTGTTTTCTGCGTGCGCTGGATTACTTTACCAGAGAGTAAAAGAATGGACATTGGGAACTTCATACCGGAGTGCATGGTTTGTTGAATCAGCTAAATTGTGTGGCAGTTCGACCCGAAATATTGCGATATTTCTGACGCACCATGCGCTGGGCTTTAAATAATAAGTCCCGAGGTTTCTTAACACAGCGCATAAGAATAAGCAAACGCATGAGCGAACAGTAAGCAAACCGGGCAGCATGTTGCATGTTTTCACTGGTGCGCCCATTCCTCGTTCGTCTATGGTGCGGCAGCGAGCTTGCGCTTGTCCTGCGTGCGAGTAAACTATAAGGAAACGCTAAAACTGTGGCTGTCATACAATGTCATCCTCCTTCATCGAAACCCATGATTAGGCGGTGATTACTCGCTGCTCACTTTAAATACTGCATACGACACCGTGTTGCGAAGGCGAAAAGAACTGGAAGAGGCCTGTTTTAAGTGGACATATATTCTTGTTGTCCGTGATAAAGATGAGGATTTCTGCGCAGACAGCTGTGCATGGTACTTTCTCCCGCGTAGGAAATGTTGAAGGGTGCATCTTTCAGTTCAGAACAGTTGAAGCACGATTGCGAAGAGCGGCAGTTGTAGGGATAACGCCGGGGAAGGAGCAAATAATGTGTGTTTTGTGTATTTCGCGAAGTATTTTGGTCTATGGGGTATGTCACACGCCCAGCTACCCTTACCGCCTTCTTATGCGCATATCTTCCTTTGACTGCCAGGAACGCTTGGCTTACCAGTAAGGCCGGTTGATCCACAGCTGCCCCAGGAAGTTTTGAGCACAAAATGGCTGTCTTGTGACTAAAACCAGTTTTCTCTGTTCAGAACAAGAGATCACCTAGTTCAGGTGGGCTGTCGTGGTGGGTAAATCTACCAGTGTTATTGATTCGTTTCTGAGGAGGCCGATTTCCCTGAGTGGTCCTGTTAATTATTTCCTTGCGATTGCTTTGTTCCTTGATCGTGCTTGACTGTGTGCCTGCCTACTTGCCTCGGCTAACCCCGCCCTTCAATGCGACAGTCAAAAGAGGCAGTGCCCAGTGCTGTCAAGATACCAGCCAGCCGTCAAGGGCTTGGCCGTTCGTGAATTTGATTCCTTGCCTCTTGTCTTTCGTTGCCGATTCCGAAGTTAACGATGTCTTTCCTCGACTGCATGCCTTTCTTTTTTTTCTTTTTTTTTCAGCGATGAGTGATACGTGCTGTATTGTGATGAGAGAGAGACAGCCATTTCGGTTGCTATATCCGAGGGCTGCTTGTTTGTTTTTCAAGGTCGGTTCCCAGCTCCAGCGTTGACGCGCAAAGCTCTAAAACTCGCCATGCGACAATATTGCCTACATGTCATATAAACATCCTCATAAATCAAAGTTGCTAGCACTGAATGCTACCATATTTGACCCGCGTGCAGGATACTCTCCTGATATCAAGTTAAACTGCAAAATGTTGAGCAAATTTGCTAGCACCACACAGTCAGTGTCTACCGCACAATTATGTCAATTAAATAAATATAGTTTCTACAGCGATGTGAATTCATTTATAGGCAAGAAATGGTCTTTTTCTTGTTATCCTGTAGAATATATCTCAAAGTGGACGAATCGGGCAACCTACAAATTGGTCTAGTTGATCTTGGTGCAGTCGGCGGTCGTACAAGAACATAAACAAAATCACAGAAATAATAATTACTGTAAAAAATGTATTCACCTCAAGCTGTAAAATATATAAGAAATACGAGATAATGTTTAAGTGAAGAGAAGTGTAAAAACTTATATATAGACCTTTTGAGAAAAGATCCCAGTCACAGTTTCCTTTTTCTTATACGAGAGAAGACATTCTATCTGCAGGTTCGTTTGTTGCGTCGCATGTTCCCCGGTATTCTAGTGGAATAGAGGCACTTCACATCGAAGTGCGGCATATGGTTATATTACCAACATCGCATTTACCACTTAAATTAAAGTAAAATTTAGCACTCCATAGTCATAGCCGAGGGTTCCACGAAAGTTCGTCGGGTCAGGCATGGATGCTGAACAAGTTGAAGGTTCCGTTCTAATTGTAACTGCCGGTTATACTTTCCCACACATACCTGAAATGAGGCATGCACATGCAGGGGCACAGGCAGAGAATGCTTCATTAATGAAACCGTTATATACTTTGCACGAAGAGACTACCGGATCGGCATGATGTTTTTCTGTAGCCCGAAGCACCGCTTAAAAATAAACAAACGTATCTATAGGATTTAGCTCAGACTGGCCATTTTCTCCAATACGTTCTGCAGTACGCTGCTGCACTTCTGAAACGTACAATATCTCCCTTGCAAAGAAGAGTGTGTGCGCGCAACCGCTCGTCACCAGTCACTTCTTTTTTTATTTATCAGGTCAGATTCTATTGTTTTTTGTAGGCGCGATAGGCGTCCGTGTTGAGAAGGCACCCTCACGAGTTGTGCGAGTTTTTCTTGAGACTTGGTCAGAAAAAGCAAGTGGGATCGATGCTTCCAAACGTAGCCACCTGGCCGCACGCCAATGCAAGGTCATAGGTCTTCATCTGGTTCATCCCCGATTGTTATCCACGAAGGACAGAAAAACATGGCTTGCGCATCGATGCAGGAGCAAAAGGCACTAAAGAAAAATGAGCTGACTGTCTCTTTTTTACATGTTCGAAAGGCGTTTTAAATACTCTGAATGTGTGTGGCTTCCTGAAGCTGCCCCCATCAGTTCAACGGTATTATGGGCATTAAAACAAGTATCCTTGCCACCTAATAACTCATATTCAATCCAGTGCTACATTCGGCCTGCATTACTGCGCATTTAAAGGACAGGGAACAAATACATTTGTTGTTTTCTTGTTGTGCCAGTTCATAATAGGACAAGGGGGAGTAGCCACACAAAGCCTGATATTAACGGGCAGAATGTAGGCACTGAGAAAAAATTACAAAAAGAGCAGCGATTTCTTCTTCCCTGCCTACTCTTCATTATCCGTAAAATGCTTCCTTCTTGGCGTCGTTGTGTGAGAAGGTGGCACGTACGCACACAAGTATTCTGATCATCATCAACCTGACTACGCCCACTGCAAGGCAAAGACCTCACTCATGTCTCTCCAGTTAACCCTGTCCTTTGCCAGTTGCGGCCACCGTATCCCCGCAGAGTATTCTAGGGCCTTTAATGTTACAAGCTGCGGTGAAAGTAATGCATGATACATAGTGATGATGCTCACAGTCATCGTGGGCCTAGAACGACACAACACCGCATCACCGTCCGCGTCGTAGTCTCCTCTTTCGCAATATTATTCCTGGACACCGATGATGATGATGATGCCCTGAGGTTTAATGATCGTCAACTCATCAATCCTTCTTGTTTTTTGTTTTTTTCGTTATAGTCTTCGACTTCTTCAGGACCCACCCAGATAACAGTGTGTAATATTTAAACGATTTACAGACGTCTAAACCGCTAAGATTGGGCGACGGATGATAACCATTAAAAAAGGGGGGAACAAATAAAAAGGCCCCGAGGGTTAAGACCGCAGTTTGGGTTGCATATTCCCGCTCTCTCGGATAAATGCGAAGGCAAGAAGGAAGAGATCGGATGCTTGTTAAACTCTCGCGCCTCACGCGGCATACGTGCCCAGGAACTGCGTTCGGCGGAAGACCTCTGGCGAACGCGTCGTGCCTGCTGCACATTGTTCCAGCCCCCAGGGCTTGCCTCTCCATCCCTGGACGACACCGACGCAAGTCATACCACGCTGCCCGCCGGCATATCGCGACGCGACGACGGTTCAACACACCCTTAATACGAACCCGAGGGCACCGGTGAGCTGCGGGGTGGACAACTTTCGACGCCTGGTGCAGGTGCGGAGCATCTCTGCTTGGAGCCTGGCGCAGAAGCCGTGGATTCTGCGAAAGGTGGAGCGTTCCCGGTCTACTGTAAGCTGCTGTTTTGCTTCCTGCTGAAATGATGCACCACTACCCTTCCATGATCGGGCTGCAGCATTCTCGATCGCCCGGGATCCTCTCCGCCGCAACCTGTGTAAAGTCAGATTGGTCAGTGGCCTACGACCGGACGTGCGCTGCCCATGCTGAGAGCGCACGGTTTCCCCATCTTTCCACCGCACCGGATAATGATACGCAGTTCTTCCAGGCACTGAAACACCACCTAGGCTTACAGAGTAAAAACCAACACTTCGGTAAGCTCAATAAGGGTGAAATGCCTCACCCTGAAACTAAACAGCAGGCGGGCCAGCTGGAACGTCACGCTGGTATTGGCGTCGACATCACACGCAACGTACTAGTTGTTAGTACCCAGCGCATAGTGGTGCTGATCTTGCACGACCAGAACCACTATAAACACTACCAAGTCGTGCTCCTGCCTATTGCCCTCTTTGCCACTCGGATGTCGGCTCTACGTACATGTTATGCAGTTGCACTTCTCGCCCTCAACAAGGCCGAAAGACCGGAGAAGTCTGCGGTCCTGCTGGAAGATCTCGTCCAGGACGCTGCTCGAGCCTGCCGCCTCTCAACATACCCCGCGGCGGTGTTGATGGATGCGCGCCTTCCGTCTGACCTCCAAGATGGGGAAGAAGCAGTGGGCCGCGCCCAAGGCCTGCCCCATACCGCTGGACCCCTTCTTCCTGAGATAGACCATCCCGATGATGCACCAGGGACGCTTTCACCATCCTGCGTCTCTGGCGTCGGAGATTACGAGGAAGAACTTGTGCACACTCTGCTGGGTCTCGTCCAGGCAGCTAGCCGTCCGCAGCGCCCTGTGGCCGGCCCTGTTGGTGGCTCGCCTGCAGCGCCTTCCCCATCTGGCTTCCACTTCAAAAAAGAAGCGGAAGAACTCGTGTGCCTTGTCGTGCAATATGAGCACGCCACGGTCGCGTAGTTGACATGCAGCGGGACGACCAGGCCAAGCACACAGGATATCGGCGATCAGAGGAGCAACGGACGCCTGCGCTTGCTTCATCTTCGTTGTAGCTTCGCGGCGACCGCATCTAACGGGAAGATGAACGTGTGGAGTGACCGAAGATACACTGCGCACATCAGGCGCCGCCACCACCACGTGATGGTGCTATCGCAGCGCTGGTTGCCGGACTGGTTCCCATGTGATTGCTCGGTGTTCGCCGCATTGATTTTTTTAGAACGGCGAACAGATATGGACCGTGTCGCGGTGGTGTAAAAAATTATAACACAGGTGTAGTTTTCTTTAGAAGAAACTGAAATTTACTTTCAGGACTTTGTCGTCGGCAAACTGGCTCCGGGTGCATTCTATGGCGCTCACTTTTCGCATAGGAAGCGTTGGTCTTAGTGTCTGCATACGCCATGCCGCCAGGGCGACAGCGATGAACGCTCCGACCACGAGCTCACGAACGATAGACAGCGCCTTGGGACGCTAGTGAATTTCCATAAACGGGCCCAATGGGCGTATTGTTAATCGCCAGGCGTATGTTCCTTATATCTCGGTCTTTTTCAGTTAGTCATATGACCTGCCTGAACTGACATCTAAGCGCGTGCTGACGGGTACAGTGCAGTGTTTTGCCGCGAACTTTCTCTATACCACCACTCAGTGACCTCAGAGAATTGCGTTCTGTGGCGCAGTTTAGAGTCAAGTAATCACGATTTAGCTGGGGATCTCTCTGCTGCGGAACCAGCAAATCATGCTAGATCAGTCGCCAATTGTCATTTGTTGTCAATAGGCATTTTGTGCTCTAGCTTCCCAGAAACATGTAGAATAACTGAAAGGTCAAAACTTCCATACGGTGTCTATGGGTGGGTCGGCGGCTTCGGTTTAGGAAGCCAGCGCTAAGAACCCAGACATTTAGTACAGGCAGCGCAGTAGCTACAAGAGCGCAGAATTCTATTGAGTACATGATCCCCAAAATTTGCTGAGAGGGGATTTTCAGCTCCTGGACTTTGTTTCGTGCGTACGCTGGCTTACTTTACCAGACAGTAAAAGAATGGACATTAGGAATTTCATACGGGGGTGGTTTGTTGAATCAGCTAAATTGTGTGGTAGTTCGACTCGAAATATTGCGATAATTCTGACGCACCGTGCGCTGGGCTTTAAATGGTAAGTCCCGAGGTTTCTTAACACAGCACATAAGAATAAGCAAACGCATGAGCGAACAGTAAGCAAACCGGACAGCATGTTGCATGTTTTCACTGCTGCGCCCAACCCTCGTTAGTCTATGATGAGGCAGCCAGCTTGCGCTTGTCCTGCGTGCGAGTAAACTATGAGGAAACGCTAAAACTGTGGCTGTCATACAGAGCCATCCTCCTTCAGCGAAGCCCATGATTACGCGGTGATTACTCGCTGGTCGCTTTAAATACTGCGCACGACGCCGTGTTGCGAAGGCGAAAAGAACTGGAAGGGGCCTGTTTTAAGTGGACATATATACTTGTTGTCCGTGATAACGATGAGGATTTCTGCGCCGACAGCTGTGCATGGTACTTTCTCCAGCTTTTAGGAAATGTTGAAGGGTGCACCTTTTGCTTCAGAACAGTTGACGCACGATTGCGAAGAGCGGCTGTTGTAGGGATAACAACAGGGAAGAAGTGAATAATGCACGATTGCGAAGAGCGGCAGTTGTAGGGATAAACACAGGGAAGGGGTGAATAATGTGTTTTTTGTGTATTTTGCGAAGTGTTCTTGTCTATGAGGTATGTCACATGCGTAACTACCCTTATCGCCTTCTTATGCGCATATCTCCATCCGACTGCCTGGAACGCTTGGCTTACCTGTAGGGCCAGTTTGATCAAAATCTGGCCCAGGAAGTTTTCAGCAAAAAACGGCTGTCTTCTGAATAAAGCCAGTTCTCTGTTCCCAGGGTAAGATCTCACCTGGTTCTGGTGGGCTTTGGTGGGTTTAGGGGGATAAATCTACCGCTATCATTCCTTCGTTTCTGAGGAGGCCGATATCCCTGTGTTCCTTGCGATTGCTTTGTTCCTTGATCGTGCTTGACTGTGTGCCTGCCTATTTGCCGCGGGTAACCCCGCCCTTCAATGCGACAGTCAAAAGAGGCAGTGCCCAGTGCTGTCAAGATACCAGCCAACAGTCAAGGGCTTGGCCGTTCGTGAATTTGATTCCTTGCCTCTTGTCTTTCGTTGCCGATTCCGAAGTTAACGATGCCTTTCCTCGACTGCATGCCTTTCTTTTTTTTTCTTTTTTTCAGCGATGAGTGATACGTGCTGTATTGTGATGAGAGAGAGACAGCCATTTCGGTTGCTATTTCCGAGGGCTGCTTGTGTTTTTTCAAGGTCGGTTGCCAGCTCCTGCAATTGACGCGCAAAACTATAAAACTCGCTATGCGACAATATTGCCTACATGTCACATAAACATGCTCATATATCGAACTTGCTTGCTCAGAATGCTAAAAAAATTGACCCGCGGGCAGGATTCGTTCCTGCTATCCAGTGAAACTGCAGAATGTCGAACAAATTTGCCAGCACCACACGGTCAGTGTCTTCCGCACAATAATGTCAATTAAATAAATATAGTTTACTACAGCGATGCGAACTCATTTGTATGCATGAAATGGTCTTTTTCTTGTTATGCTGTAGAATATATCTTAAAGTGGACAAATCGAGGAACCTACTAATCGGTCTTGTTGACCTTGGTGTAGACGGCAGTCGTACAAGAACATAAACAAAAGCAAAAAGGAGAAAATTACTCAAAAATGTATTCACCTCATGTTGTAAAGTTTATTAGAAATACGACGCAATTATTAAGTTATGAGAAGCGTAAATTTAGATATAGACCTTTTCAGAAAAGATCTCAGTCACATTTCCCTTCTTATGCGAGAGAAGACCTTTCATCTGCAGGTTCATTTGGTGCGTCACATGTTCCACGGTATTCTGGCGGAACAGAGGCACGTCACATCGAAGGTCGGCATATGGTTATATCACAAACATCGCAGTTACCACTTAAATTAAAGTAAAATTTCGCATTCCATAGTCATAGCCGAGGGCTCCACGGAAGTTCGTCTGGTCAGGCATGGATAGAGAACGAGTTGAAGGTTCTGTTCGAATTGTTGATAGTGTTGATAAAGAGGAGGAGGGAAAGGCAGGGATGTTAACCAGAAAGAGGTTCAGGTTGGCTACCCTGCACTGGGGAAGAGGAATTAGGGTACTAAAAGAAGAAAGAGAGAAGGGGAAAAGGCATAACACACACGCACCCACAACGCTGTCACAATTTGTCACTGAATTAAGTCGCTCTCAAGTAGTAAAAGAGTGCCTTGTATGCCTTGAGAGCAGTCGACTGCTGTGGCCACGGACAGAGGATCTTTTGCTCTGCTAATGGGCGAGGATCGAGGCGGTCCAAGTCAAAACACAGTGTATGTCTTGCACTCACAAATGCAGGGCACTCACAGAGAAGATGAGCGATGGCCTCCTCACAATCACAGCTTTCACAGGCAGGGCAGTCGGCCATCCCCATCCGGAAAGCATAGCGGTTGGTAAAAGCAACACCGATCCATAAACGGCATAACAATGTTGCTTCGCGACGTGCTAATTTACATGGAAGAAGGCGCAGTCCAGGGTCCAGTGCCTTGAGGCGGAGGTTGCAAAACTCTCCCGTGTTCCGCGCTGAAAGTGTGAGCTCCACGCCAAAGAGCGAAGCCCACACGCAGCGTCAGGTCTTGATATTGGGATCCTCACTAGAACACTAGAAGTCCGTCGTTGTGAGCAGACCGCGCAGCCGCATCGGCCTGGTGATCGCCGTTAATACCACAGTGTCCTGGCAGCCATTGAAATATGATGTCATGACCTTTGGATACGGTGTCGTGGTACAGTATACGGATCTAAGCAACAAGTTGTTACTGCGTCCCGCGGCATAGCGCTGCGTGCAGGGCTTGAATGGCTGCTTTAGGTTCGGTGAAAACCGTCCAGTCATGTGGAGGTTTCTCACTGATGAACTCTACCGCAGCCCGTAAGGCTGCGAGTTCCGCACCAGTTGAAGATGCTGCACAGGTCGTCTTCACTTTCATGAAGATAGATCTGGGCGGTATCACCGCCGACACCGCAGAACTGGTCGAGTGAACTGATCCATCTGTGTAAACATGTATGCGGTGACTGTGGTAAGAATGCAGGTGATTCAATGTCAGTTGTTTGAGAGCGGGATACACCAGCTTTCTCAGTAATGCCAGGAATATAGAGTGGAACCCGAGGTTCATGAAGACTCCATAAGGGTGAGCATGGTCTTGACGCAGGGCTGAACTCCGATGGAAGATACGCGCGATGGGCTTCAATGGCTTTGGCGAATCCAGTACGCTGCCTAATTATTGGGAGTGTTGCGTGGTGATGACAGAGAACCCGTGTGAGGTGCCGAATATGTGTTCTCATGGTGTCAACAGCAATGCATGTAGTAACAGGACGTTCCCGGGCAACAAGAACAGTTGCTGCTGTTGATGCACATTTGGGCAGTCCAATGCAGATACGGAGAGCTTGGGCTTGCACACTTTAAAGAGTCTTGAAATTTTCTGTCTAATGAAACTGAATATCGGAAGGCTGTACCGAATCTAGTCCAGAAATAGGGAACGGTACAGTTGTAGCTTCGAGCACACTGATGCGCCCCAGGACTTTCCCTCTAATTGTAACTGTTCTAATTGTAACTGTCGGTTATACTTTCCCGGACATATCCGAAATGAGGCATGCACACGCAAGGACACACACAGAGAATGTTTCATTGAAGAAACCGTTATATACTTTGCACGAAGAGACTACCGAATCGACTTCATATTTTTCTGTAATCCGGAACATTGCTAAATAAATAAATAAATGTAGCTACGGTATTTAGCTCAAGCCAGTCATTTTCTTCAATACGTTCTGCAGTACGCTGCTGCAGTTCCGAAGTGTACAATATCTCCCTTGCAAAGAAGAATGTGTGTGCGCGACCGCTCGTCGTTAGTTACGTTTTTTTAGGTATTTATCCCGTAAAAATTTATTGTTTTTGTAGGGTTGGAGAAAGCAGGTGGGATCGATACTTCCAAACATAGCCACCTGGCCGCAAGGCAGTGCAAGTTCATGCACATTCGTCTGTTTCGTCCCCGATTGTTATCCACGAACGACAGAAAAACCATGGGCTGCGCATCGATGCAGAAGCAAAAGGCACTAAAGAAAGAAGATGATCTGTCTCTTTGGCATGTCCCAAAGGCGTTTTAAATACCCTGAATGTGTGGGACTTCTTGAAGCTGCACCCTTCTGTTCAACTGTATTATGGCCAAAAACCCAAATATTCTTGCCATGTAAGAACTTATGCTCATTCCAGTGCTGCCTTCGGCCTGCATTGCTGCGCATTTAATGGATAGGGAACAAATATTTTTATTGTGTTGTTGTTGTGCCAGTTCATAATAGGACAAGGGGGAGTGGCCACACGAAGCCTGATATTACCGGGCAGAAAGTAGGCACAGAGTAAAAAAATACAAAAAGAGCAGCGATTTCTTCTTCCCGGCCGGCTCTTCTTCCTCCATAATGTGCTTCGTTCTTGGCGCCATTCTGTGAGAAGTGGGCGCGTACGCACACAAGTATTCTCATCATCATCAGCCTGACTATACTGTAAAAAAATCGCTGCTATTCATGGCAAAAGGTGCTGATAAAGTGTTGCTGTGGGCTTTCCGCCTTCTTTAAATTGTATTCTGTAAAAATATTGGCTCACCGTATAAAGTAATACGGAAAGATGTCGTACAAATAATGCAGGTTACATGAAAGGAATATGGAGAAAGGCCATAAAAATAATGCACGGTTCCTAAAACATAAAACGGAGCAATCATTTTTTAAATTTGAACTCTTCAGTAATTTCTATAATGACAGTACTTTATTCACGAATGGTTGCCCCGTAATTATAAAACAAGTAGTTCATTTTGTGTTTACGACATTTCCAGTAATTCAAAACTAGAGTTTCATTCCGGCCATTCCATGTAAACACTTCACGAGCTGAACTATTCCGAATTCCTGTGTACGGAATGGGATGCGCATGCATTCATAAAAAGCTGTGTTGTGTGTTGAAAAAATTAAAAACGCTGTACATGGTGAGCATAAAGTATATATTTGCTACAGCAGTCATGATGAAATGCTCAGAAAAAGCACAACATTAGTTCAGTCTTGCACCGCTCTTTTGACTCTTGTGCTGTTGTTGCATTCAACTGAAGAATGCAGTGGTGAGTGCCCTTCATAGGACCCTCTTCATCCAATCCTGTCCTCTGGTTCTCATGATGTCGTGGCTAACCCTCTAAATGGTATGAACCATGACGCCTTGACAATTGGCCTACGCTATTGGCTGGAGAGACTCCTATGAGGGGAATTGGCTGCTGTGTTCTTGAGTTGCATCTGACTTTTGTACGCCGCATGAGTTCAGTATTCCTGCAAAACAAAAACATGCACAGTCAATTTTTCAATGAGCAGTGCAGTGCAAGTTGCTTTCACAAAGCAACTCTGCGGTTTTTCCTTGGTATGCCATGACTGACAGACACTATATTTGAGTTTTCAGTTCAAATATGCGCAAATGAATGCAACAGCTGGTTACCCAAAGAAAAATTCTGCTCTAAGTTTTCAGCAGAGGAGTAGTATGCTACTTGGTTGTGCAGACTACTAGTTGAAGCTAACTCCGCAAATGCAAAAGAGGAGAAATACCTAATATTATTTCTTTATACATTAAGGTTATAGAACATGCCTCATCTACAATGGGCTTAACAATGGGATGGCATGAAAATGCATTTATTAACTCCTCTAGAAAAGAAGTCCACAGAAAGCCCAAAACACAACTTTGTGGGTGGCCCTTTACATTTATTTATTTATTTGTTTGTTTGTTTATTTATTTATTTATTTATTTATTTATTTATTTATTTATTTATAAATGTACCTACATTCTCCCGCAGGGGCATTACAGTAGGGGGGTGTACCACAGTATTCTTCATACATTAGCGCCGAGGAAACAAATATTCAAACAAGTAAAACAATAATAGAGGATAATGCAAGCACTCCGATATTACATAGCAAGAGCATGGAACAAAATATTAGCGGAAATGAACACTGTGAATTCAATGGAAATACATGGTAAAAAATATTAGCGGAAATGAACACTGTGAATTGAATGGAAATACATGGTAATGTCGCCGCGCACACTAAAAATTTGCCAAGTTTAAAACGCGGCAAAGTGAACGAATGTTTCCCCCACTATGTCGACATAAGACCCCGACATACACACAGACCGAAAGTCGACATAAAGACCGCGAAAATCAGTGTTAAACCAGAGCAGCCTTTAGCGCAACAGAAAATTCTGAATTGGATGTTGCCCCAGCTATGTCGTGGGGAAGATTATTCTATGCACTAATTGTGCATGGAAAAAATAAATGTGCGAAAACTGAGGTACGCGCTGATATTTCCTTAACCTTACGCGGGTGATCTCGACGCAGATAAGCATCTTTGTTCAGTACGGTGCGACAATGAAATATATCTTGTAAAAACACGAGTCGAAAAAATTCCCCCTGTGATGATACAAGAGGCCATTCTACGCTACTTTTTATGTCACTGATACTGCTAAGACGCGAATAGTTGTGGAATACAGAACGGGTGGCTCAGTTCTGAAGTTTTTTTCCAATATGTTGTTAAAAACTTGCGTATACGGGTCTCATATGACACAAGCATATTCTACGATTGGGCGGACATTTGTTACGTAGAGCAGTTTTTCACATCTTGTGGAGCATATTTAAAGTTTCGTTTGATAAAATTTAAAGAGCGGGCAGCCTGCAAAGTTAGTGTCTACATGACGGTTTCATGTCAAGTCGGTGCTAATTGTTACACGTAGGTATTTTGCCCCGCTTACTTGAGAGATCATTTCAATGTTTAAATAGTAATGGGTATTGATCGGTTTATGCTTTCGGGTAAAACGAACATGCTTGCATTTAGACACATTTAGATTCATAAGCCAGGAGTGACACCAGGATGAAATACAGTTGAGGTCATTTTGAAGTTATATCCAGCCCGAATCATGTTTTATTTCTAGGTACAAGACGCAATCATTAGCATACAATCTAATTTTGGAGGTTATACTGTAGCGAATGCCATTCTCGTAGATCAGAAACAGTAGTGGGCCGAGAACTGTCCCCTGGGACACACCTGGAAGCACGGAAACGTCTGTCGATTGGGATCCATTAATCAAGATCTTTTGACTGCGTCCTGTCAAATAATTTTGTATCCAGCAAAGTATATTATGCGGCAAGCAGAGAAAAGATAACTTGTGCACAAGCCTAATAAATATTGTAAAGAGATGATCTCTTTTTAAGTGCCATATAAAACCTATTATCAGATATTTGCAGATACATAACTTTCCCCAGAGGAGTAACTTATGCTGCATACAAAGTGAATGCGTCAAATGGTCAAGTCATCTGTTAATTCCACGTATTAGCGACATTTAAGCACAAGGTGGAAGCATCACAGAGGAGCAAAACATCGACTTAAAACTTCATACCGTAGTTTGTTTACAAGGTTCATAATTTCTGACGGCACAGATGTCCTGGAACATTTAACATCTTTCCGGCTGCTGCCATTCGGGGGATTTATGTCAAAGTGCTTGTAGGCAAAGAAAAAAAAAGACATGCTTTACATTAGAGTCCTTTGCATCAACAATTTTTTAATGGTATTTTCTCACTTGATTAATCCTTGAATACGTGTTCACTGTAAACAAAGATATAGGTCTCAAAAGTATCATTATGCGTAGTGACCGCAGGAAAGCGTGTGTGTGCAGACCATGTGTATATAATTTGCAAGACACCTTTTTTTGCCCCCTCCTCTGCAGTGTCTGCTTAGGGCCATTAAATCACTTAAATAAACAAGCAGCACTTTTGAAGAATCACCAATGTTTATAGTGGTGATATCGAAACCAAATATTCAGAAATGTCTACATAGAACACACCAATTATACTCTTGAACATCTTCTGTAAAAGTACAGGGAAGTCGCAATGTATACCGAATTCCTATGTCCTAACGGCGCTTTTCAGTCACTTTCCGTGCGCACAGACAGGTCGGTTGTGCTGTTTTACGAACATTCTGATAGTGCTAGCACTGTGAAACCGCATGAAGAGGTTAACGTGGCATGTGCTTGAGGGTGGCCTTAGGTCTCGTGCAGTCACTTCTCATGCCACATCACTGTTATGCTGTTAAGTCAAGCTAACTAAAGCCTAGAGTCCAGAGGCGGCCCTCACTTGCTTCGCTACTGAAGGCGTTGCGGGAGGGAGCCAACTGTGTCTTCATTTTAATGATTGATTATACAATGTACGGTGCAATGGCAACAGAATTGGACCTTTTCAAAGAAACAGTCCCTATGCACGGCACGCTACAGTTTTGATACTAAGCAAGTTAGGCCGACCAATGCCTAGCGAGTGGTGCGCTGCCAGCACGCTGGTGGGTGGCACATTACTGCAAGAAGGACATCATTGGCTTGAATGAAATGTACTCTTGCGTCTAGGTCATAGGCAAGCTTATTATTAATACTGTCATGACCGTAGGCAAGGACGAAGTGTTGTGCATGTAAGACGACGAGGACGAAATGTGTGTTCTAGCATTGTGATGCTCGCCAGTTTGTTGCTCGTATCTTTGGTGGGCTCACCCTGTACATGCCTTCAATCTTTTTTTTGTAAATATATTTTCCTCATTACGTTACATAATATCAAATTATTCTGCATAGACTTTCGAGTTCAATATATCCCGGTTTGACTGCAATACAGATTTGTTCTCATGCCAGGAAGTTGAGACGTCAGTATTCAGGCTTAGTTATGTCTCCATAATTGAGCTCAAGTATATCCCACAGAGGTGACAGTTATATCAGCATCAGACACAACTAGCCTGCCCAGTCATTTTTCATCTCCTTAAGGCGCAGCATGTGGACACAAGTGAGCAAATTAATTTCCTGTTGGTAGCTGTTCTTTGGAAGAGCTGTGCAGTAAATTGCGTATGCAAAGAAAAGTATAAGAGGCAGATGTAGCAGTCCAGAAATGAAGTAAAGTAACTTTTGTGTGCATGACAGGCTTCATATGCTAAAGATGCATGCTGTCAAAAGCTGCAGTGACCTCCTCTATTATATATCAGCAATATAGTATGAAAAGCAGTGGACGGATTTTACACTGAGGACCTATGAGAAACAACCCAAATAAAGCTGTTCGTGCTGTTCCGAAGAACTTTTTAGCAGTATCACAACGGTGTGAAACAGATGGTCGTACAGCAGCCTGTGATGCAGTGAGGCTGCAAAGAGCCAAGAATATGCACGTGCAAAAAATTGCTTGCAAAGTGCTTGCCATTTTCATCCTCGTTTTCCGCTCTGCTATGTCACACAGCACAGTACAGGTGTTGCTCAGTGCTGTAGTGGTAGTGTTAAAGAACTGGCCGTGTGTACATCAGGTTCAGCTTACCAAAGCAGTGCAATGCATACGTGGAGGCACACAGGAAAACTATGCATTGGGAACTGCAACCTACACCAGGCAAGTTGTAGAAAAAACAAAATTAGCTAGTCTATAATAAGCTAGTCAGTGGTCGGTACATAAAATACATTTTCAGCCCATAACAATATCCTAGAAAGCAAAATGCTTCTTATTAAAATGGCTGCAAGATCTACGAACATATACTGTCAGAATTACTAGGAAAAGAAGTTGGCCCCAAATTCTTTAAACATGGGGCACTCACCTTTGCACTAATTCGAGGGTTATGGCAGCACCTTCTGGGTACTCCAGATTCATCATGTAGTATAATATGAAGGCAGTACATGCTGCTTCAGTGAAGTCCCTCGCTGCTGAGGAAAAGATTTTGTTCTCACAACAAAGCACTGTTCGCTGTATATGCTTCCTGTAAAATGAAGAGCCACATTTAAAAGGCTTGAAAATTTTGAATCCACGCAGTGTTCATTCCTTTTTTGCTGACTCCTGACCCATTATTTATTTTCAAATAAAAGTCCAAGAAGCTAATTCCTAGCAATAGCAAACAGAAGAAAACAAGATTAGACTATTGGCTGGGAGGCAAAGTCGTTACGGTGGTATATTAATTCCATAGTAATTTGTTACACACAGGATAAGGCCCATGCTAGAATTTTACCTTCGAGATGAAATGTAGTCCTCAATTACAACTATGAGGCATGCAACCTGGGCAGGTGTTATCTTCGGTGCAAGAAGAACATCAATTATTTGCATTAATGTAAGCACAAGGTGCCAAACGGGATCATCTATGTCTGCCACTTTGGTGCCAATGTAGAGAGGCAGCAGCTTAAGCAGAGTGCAATTTTGCATTGCATGCCCAGAAAGCTTAAAGCCCTGGCTGTGCACTTTTGCAGGCTTATTGCGCAAACCAAGGTTGGTATATTTCATTGTTGATATCCTGTTGTTCAGGTAATCATATGGAACCAGGATTTCTCATTCACAAAATAATGAATATACAATGCCACATCATGCTTAACCACCCCCTCCAAGAGGTCATGTGCAATGCATGGCGGCAGTCTAGAATTACATACATTAAAAAACTTAAGGGCATGGAACGGACGCTGTTCAACAATACCACCGTCACTGTTACTTGAGAAACTTCCTGCAATGCTCTCGACGCATTCATCATAATGCTGAGGCGTTCACTTTTCCCCAGTCGCAAGAGGTTCCTGCTCAAAATCAGAGCCAGTAGCAAGGCAGAACCGACAAAAGTAAGCGCTTGTGATAACATTCCGTGCAAAGCCACCAATGCCATGACTGCCAAGGTTGTCTCCCATTAGAAAGTCTAGCCGCACATCATGAGGGGCTCCACTGATCAAAACTCCTGACCTCAAGAGCGACCATGTCCTCTATCAATGGCTGCAAAACCTTTGCCAACCCAAATTCTTTGATATCCTACTGGTGGCAAAGCAAAACCATTTGCGTGGCTTCCACACAAGACCTGCAGTACAAAGGCACATTTCCAAGTGTCAGGTACACATCCAGCAGCTTAAATCTCCCTTCGCGAACCTAGAGGGGTTGCAATTTCAAATTCATCTTGATATAACAAAATTCGTTTCAATTTGCTTTCCCTGTTTTAGAAAGGCTCACATCAAATGTAATCTTCCAACCATTCTTCAGAAGTTGTATTCTTCTCACTGCTTACTTGAGACATCGAGAATTTCATGAGGCTTTCAGCTGGCACATAGTGATATATAGACTCATTATTCTGTCAGTTGAGGCTTAGAGACACTTCCATGGGATCTATAAAGTTGAATTTTTATAGAAGTAGCGGCGGCAGTATGATGACCTCAGAGTTGTAGACATCCCACTATGAAGCGCGCCTTTTGCAAACACAGATCCAATTTTCCCAAGTACGTCTTCTGGAACGTCAACCAGGCCCTCTAGTGAAATCTGATTGCTCAAGGTACGCAATGTATCAATCTCCTTAACTATGGTTTGTACTTTTCTGGCTGGCAAATGATGTTGCGTTTCCAGTTTAAGCAGAAACTGGACAAGGTGGGTAGTGAAGAGGTTGCTACTTGAGGGGTTGCTAGCACTGGCCCCCACGCTACATACACTATTTGTATCAGTTGCTGATGACTGTCAACTGTGGTCAGCTTCTGCCATGCTCTGTGGCTCCAATTCCAGATGAGCAGAAGAGGGCTAAGTGCTTTCTAAAACGCCTCTGCCTTTTCGGTGGTACCTTGAGACAAGTGTTCTGAATGAACCAGCTGTTCTCAACACACCCAGTAAAGGGGCACACAACTGCTTCAGCTGAGTTGCTGAAGTGGCTGGCTAACTGACACAGAATTTGAGAGGCCGCTATCAGAGTCAAGGCGTGGTTTCTTATGATGCCTCGAGAGATAGCTCCTAAAGCTTCCATAATTACTAAACACAGCACCACATGAACCGACCGGGCAAGGTGCACCAGCCATTACGCTACTATGAAACTTGAAATGGTCGAAGTAGAGTGACAATGACTGAAAACTGACTACGAACATTACAAGAGGGCATATTTGATTAGTGGTGAGCATTAAAAACATCTACACAGAAAGAATATGCATCATGAAACATCATGGTCACACTCACCCGAAGCAGTTTGAGTTCCACTGGGATTGATAGTGGGTTGCACAAGAGCCAGAATCACCGCAAAAATGCCCTTGACGGCTTTGTACAGAAGCACTGATTGAAGCTTCTGGTAGCAACTGCTCATCCAATCAGCCCCTCAGGACGAAACTCGGGATCACAAGCTGCAGTCCCCAGGGGTTCTAAACACGGGCTTGGGAATCAAAGAAAATTGTCAGATTAGAGCGAGTAGTCATTTCCTATATATAGTGTAGTGTACACACCACGTTAACTTCCACAGAAAAAAAATATATTGCTTGCTTTGAAAGAGCAATTGCAGGGGGACAGGCTGAAAGTGCCTAAGGAGGCTCATGTCACTCTGCTGCCATCCTGAAGTTAGAGCGCGTACCTCGCCCTCAGAAGGAACTATTCGTTGGTCATGAGTGGGAGCTGTTACTACAAAGCTACCTTCCATACATTTTTATTTTCTAATCAAACACATGCTTGTGAATTATGAGCGATCATGATGAATATGTACAGATGATGACGATGGTCGCACAGTGTGCTTACAACAGCGCTATTTGAACATAGGCTATACAACAAGAATTCGGACCATGCCTAATCGAGTGCACCAAATTGAAAAGCATCTGTGGGCTCGGGGTTTCTTTTTTTTTCTGTCGCATATCTATCAGCATCAGCGATATGAAATAGGTAGCCACGGCCATCATTCCCGTGCTAATGACGACTTGTAACGCACAAAGGTATTCAACTCAGTTTTTCGATCAGCGTTGTTCACACTAAAGTGTACATACTGTGGGAACCGGTTCACCGTTACATTGTTGCCGCTTATGAAGTGGTGGTATGTGGGATTCAGCGTTCTGAAGCGACACATGGGCTATGAGTAGAAGTTGGAATTTTTCGTTAGAACCGAAAATCGTCAGTATTCTCATGCAGGGTATAGCTATGGTAGGTGCAGTTGGTAACACTGGGCAACGGTCTGCATTGCCCTGTATTATTCCGCCGGACATCTGCAACAGCGAACAAAATCAGCTTCTCAATGTCTGACTTTCCAAAAAAAAGATACCATAATTCTAGAGCTTTAATTTTTTTCTTGAGGGAAAGGCACGAAGGCGCGGACGTCCAAATTCTGACTACATATAACTCAGCTTCCGCAAAACAAATTAAAAAAAAATCTAGCTGGAGGATATTTGTGAAGCAGCATCTTTTAACATACCGCAACTTTGTGAGAGTCCCTTTCAGTGGCTCTCTAAGTTGTCTCCAACTATAATTGGCTGTTGAGTAAGTTACACACTGTCAAATTTTATGAGTAAATAGGGAAGCGAGAGTCGTGATGCGACCGCGGTATCGTTACATAAGCACCTTAGGTGTGGGATTTGATGTATTGCTCCTCTTGCTTACATGCGTATATGGACCGGAAAAGCCCCACCTCCTCGCCACCTGCTAGCTAAATAATGTTTTTTTTTCATTTTCACCACCTGAGAGCTCAGTCAGTTAAGGGATTTTTTTCTTCTGCATCTAGGACAGTGACACAAAACCGTGCATGGCCGTCACGAAAAGCTGTCATGTTCTGGCTGAGCAGCATTTCCAGTGCTGCCATCATCACGCAGACCATACTCGTTCAAACCAGTGCGAACACCCAATGACAACGTGTCAGACTAGCTCTTGGAAGTATACTTCCTCTTTTGTTTTCGTCTCTCAGCTCTCATTTAATCTCTGCTACATTTTTAATGACGACAACAATTCCACTTATATGCACCGCTCGAAGTACCACCATCGTCACCTTAATTACTGGTGAAAAAACTGTTCAAGCTGACCAAAACGCCGAGAGAGACTCCAAGTGACTTCACACCTCAATGGACTGCCGCATTAAAACAACAAATATAGTCAGTCTTCATTAATATAAAAATATTATTCACCAAAGAAAAATACTTGCGTCCTGGAATAAACATCGAAAGAAGTATGCCCAATTTTCATAAATAAAAGCTGAAAAGTCCAACAGATAGCTATGAAAGATACTGTAGTGAAGAGCTCCGTGCGCTGACATTGCAGAGCACACCGGCGTAGTCGCATGTTGTGGGATATCTTAACTATGGACTGGTTCTTGAACAGTTCATAGACACTTTTTAAGGAAAAACAAAAAGAAAACGGGACTGTATTACAGAATTAAGTGCACGAAAGGTCTTTAAAGGGCGGTCTACAATTTTCTTCTGACCTGACTCGCCGCTTGTAAGCTGTCTTCGTCATCTTACTCTCCTCGTCGGACCGAATACGGACCGAATACGGAAGAATCGTTTGTTTTCGCCAAACGGCATAACCTACTTAAGGACGATTCCCCCAAAAAGTTACCGAAATTTTTTTCAGTAATATATATATATACGCCCACTGCAGGGCCAAAACCTCGCCCATGTCTCTCCAGTTAACCCCGTCCTTTACCAGTTACGGCCACCGTATCCCCGCAAAGTATCTTAGGACCTTTAATGTTACATGCTGTGGTGAAAGTAATGCATGGTACATAGTGATGATGATCACAGTCGCCGCGGGCCTAGCGCGACTCGACACCATGCACATCACCTTCCACGACGTAGTCTTCTCTCTCGCAATATTATTCCTGCACAGCGATGATGATGATGATGATGTCCTGAGGTTTAATGATCGTCACATCATCAACCTTTCTCGTTTTCTGTTTTTTTCGTGATCGTCTTGCACTTCTTCAGGACCCACCCAGCAAACAGAGTGTAACATTTAAACTATATTCCAGACATCTAAAGCGTTAAGGTAGACTGACGGATGATAACAATTAAAAGAAACAAATGGGGAAGAAATCAAAAGGCCTCGAGGGTTAAGAGCGCAGATTAGGTTGCATATTCCCGCCCTCTCGGATTAATGCGAAGACAAGAAGGAAGAGATCGGATGCCTGTTAAACTCTCGCGCCTCACGCGGCATACGTGCCCAGGAACTGCCTTCGGCCAAGACCTCTTGCGAACGCATCGTGCCTGCTGCACATTGTTCCAGCCCTCAAAGCTTGGCTCTCCATCCCTGGACGACACCGACGGAAGTCATACCACGCTGCCCTCCGGCATATCGCGACGCGACGACGGTTCAACACACCCTTAATACGAACCCGAGGGCACCGGTGAGCTGCGGGGTGGACAACTTTCGACGTCTGGTGCAGTTGCGGAGCCTCTCTGCTTGGAGCCTGGCGCAGAAGCCGTGGATTCTGCCTACAGGTGGAGCGTTCCTGGGCTTCAGTAAGCCGCTCTTTTGGTTTCTGCTGAAATGGTGCGGCACTACCCTTACATGATCGGGCTGCAGCATTCTCGACCGCCCGGGAGCCTCTCCGTCTCTCCCTGTGTACAGTCAGGTAAACAACACGCGGGCCAGGTTGAACGTCGTGCTGGGATTGGCTTCGACATCACACGCAACGTGCTCGTTGTCAGCACCCAGCGCACAGTGGTACTGATCTTACACGACCAGCTCCACTATAAACGCTACCACGTCGTGCTCCTGGCTATTCCCCTCTTTACCACTCGGCTGCCTGCTCTGCGTGCATGTTATGCAGTTGCACCTCGCGCCCTCTGCAAGGTCGAAAAAGCGGAGAAATCTGTGGTCCTGCTGGAAGATCCCGTCCAGGACGCTGCTCGAGCCTGCCGCCTCTCGACCAACCCCGCGGCGGTGTTGATGGATGCCCGCCTTCCGGCAGACCTCCAAGATGTGCAAGAACCAGTGGGCCGCGCCCAAGGCCTGCCCCATGCCGCTGCTGGATCCCTTCTTCCTGAGATAGACCATCCCGATGATGCACCAGGGACGCTTTCACCATCCTGCGTCTCTGGCGTCGGAGAATACGAGGAAGAACTTGTGCACACTCTGCTGGGTCTCGTCCAGGCAGCTAGGCGAGCGCAGCGCCCTGTGGTCGGCCCCGCTGGTAGATCCTCTGCAGCGACTTTACCATCTGGCTTCCACTTCAAAAAAGAAGCGGAAGAACTCGCGTCCCTTGTCGTGCAATATGAGCACGCCACGGTCGCGTAGTTGACAGCCAGCGGGACGACCGGGTCGAGCACATATGATTTCGGCGAGCAGCAGCGCAACGGATGCCTGCACTTACCTCATCTTCGTGGTGGCTGCGAGGCGACCGCAACTAATGGGAAGATGAACGTGTGGAGTGACCGAAGATACACTGCGCACATCACGCGCCACCGCCACCACGTGATGGTGCTATAGCAGCGCTCGATGCTGTACTGCTTCCACTGTGATTGCTCTGAACCCACCGGATTGATTTTTGCTAGAGCGGAAAACAGATATCGGCCTCTTCCCGGTGGTGTAAAAAATTGTAACACAGATGTAGTTTTCTTTAGAAGAAACTGAAATTTACTTTCAGGACTTTGTCGTCGGCAAACTAGTTTCGGGTGCGTTCTATATGGTGCTCATTTTTTCCTATAGGAAGCATTGGTCTTGGTGTCTGCTTACGCCACGCCGCCAGCACGACAGCGATGAACGCTTCGACCACGAGCTCCCGAACGATAGACAGCGCCTCGGGGCGCTAGTGAGTTTACATAAACGGGCCCAATGGGCGTATTCATAATCGCCAGACGCACGTTCTTTATATCTGTATTTTTCAGTTAGTCATATGACCTGACTGCATTGATTATGTGCGTGCTCACGGGTACAGTGCAGTGTTTTGCAGCTAACTTTCTGCATGCCACTTAGTGACGTCAGAGAATTGGGTTCTGCGGCGCAATGTAGTGCCAAGTAATCGCGATTTAGTTGGCCATCTCTCTGCTGCAAAACCAGTAAAACATGCCAGATCAGTCGCCAGTTGTCAATTGCTGTCAATAGGTGTTTTCTGCTCTAGCTTCCCAGAAACGTATAGAATAACTGAAAGGTCAAAACTTCCATACGGTGTCTATAGGTGGGTCGGCGGCTGCGGTTTAGTAATCCAGCGCAAGGAACTCTGACAATTAGTACAGGCAGCACCGTAGCCACAAGACCGCAGAATTCTATTGAGTACATGATCCACAAATTTTCTGAAATCGGATTTCCAGCTCCTGGATATTGTTTTGTGCATGCGCTGGATTATTTACTATAGAGTAAAACAACGGACATTAGGAACTTCATACGGGGGTGGTTTGTTGAATCAGCTAAATTGTGTGCTAGTTCGACTCGAAATATTGCGATATTTCTGACGCGCGGTCTGCTGGGCTTTAAATGGTAAGTCCCGAAGTTTCTTAACACAGCACATAAGAATAAGCAAACGCATGAGCGAACAGTAAGCAAACCGGGCAGCATGTTGCATGTTTTCACAGCTGCGCCCAACCCTCGTTAGTCTATGATGAGGCAGCCAGCTTGCGCTTGTCTTGCGTGCGAGTAAACTATGAGGAAACGGTAAAACTGTGGCTGTAATACAGCGCCATCCTCCTTCATCGAAGCCCATGATTAGGCGGTGATTACTCGCTGATCGCTTAAAATACTGCATACGACGCCGTGTTGCGAAGTCATGAAGAACTGGAAGGGCCCTGTTTTAAGTGGACATATATATTTGTCCGTGATAACGATGAGGATTTCTGCGCCGACAGGTGTGCATGGTACTTTCTCCAGCGTAGGAGATGTTGAAGGGTACACCTGTTGCTTCAGAACAGTTGAGGCAAGATTGCGAAGAGCGGCAGTTGTAGGGATAACGCCGGGGAAGAGGTGAATAATGTGTTTTTTTTTGTGTATTTTGGGAAGTATTTTTGTCTATGTGGTTTGTCACATGCCCGGATACCCTTACCGCCTTCTTATGCGCATATCTCCCTCAGACTGCCTGGAACGCCTGGCTTACCTGCTGAACCAGTTTGATCAAAAGCTGCCCCAGGAAGTTTTGAGCACAAAATTGCTGTCTTCTGGCTAAAACCAGTTTTCTGTGCCCAGAATAAGTGGTCAGCTGGTTCAGGTGACCTGTGTTGGGGGGGAATCTACCACTGTTATTCCTTTCTTTCTGAGGAGGCCTATTTCCCTGAGTGTTCCTGTTAATTTTTTCGTTGATATTGCTTTGTTACTTGATCGTGCTTGACTGTGTGCCTGCCTACTTGCTACGGCTAACAGCGCGACTTTCAATGCGACAGTCAAAAGAGGCAGTGCCGGTGCTGTCAAGATGCCAGACACCCGTCAATGGCCTTGACCGTTTGTGAATTTGATTCCTAGCCTCTTGTCTTTCGTTGCCGATTCCGAAGCTAACGACGTCTTTGTTCAACTGCATGCCATTATTTTTTCTTTTTTTCTGCGATGAGTGACACGTGCTGAATTGTGATGAGAGAGAGATAGCCATTTCGGTTGCTATTTCCGAGGGCTGCTTGTTTGTTTGTTTTTCAAGGTCGGTTCCCAGCTCCAGCAATTGATGAGAGAATCTCTAGAACTTGCTGTGCAACAATATTGCCTACATGTCATATCAACATCCTCATAAATCGAACTTGCCAGCACTGAATGCTATCAGATTTGACCCGCGTGCAGGATTCTCTACTGCTATCCAGTGAAACTGCAAAATGTCGAGCAAATTTGGTAGCACAACACAGTCAGTGTCTTCCGCACAATAATCTCCATTAAATAAATACAGTTTACTACAGCGACGTGAACTCATTTATAGGAAAGGAATGGTCTCTTTTTTGCTATGCTGTAGAATATATATTAAAGTGGACGAATCTAGGAACGTACAAATTGGTCTAGTTGATCTTGGTGCAGTCGGCGGTCGTACAAGAAGAGAAAGAATAGCAGAGAGGAAAAAATTACTCGAGAAAATGTTTTGTTGTCACGCTGTAAAGTGTAGAAGAAATAGGAGATAATGTTGAAGTGAAGAGAAGTGTAAAAATTAATATATATATATATATATATATATATATATATATATATATATATATATATATATATATATATATATATATATATATATATATATATATATATATATATATATATATATCTTTTGAGAAAAGATCTCAGTCATATTTTCCTTCTTTCTTATACGAGAGAAGACATTCTATCTGCAGGTTCGTTTGGTGCGTCGCATGATCCCCGGTATTCTGGCGGAACAGAGGCACGTCACATCGAAGTGCGACATATAGTTACATCGTAGTTACCACTTAAAGTAAAATTTGGCACTCCATAGTCATAGCCGAGGGTTCTACGAAAGTTCGTCTGGTCAGGCATGGAAACTGAACAGGTTGAAGGTTCTATTGTAATTGTAACTGTCGGTTATACTTTCCCGCACATATCCGAAATGAGGCATACACACGCAGGGACACACACCGAGAATGTTTCATTAAGGAAAACATTATACCGTTTGCACGAAGAGACTACCGGATCGGCTTGATGTTTTTTTTGTAATCCGAAACACCGCTAAAATAAAT
Organism: Amblyomma americanum; assembly: GCF_052857255.1. Lineage (NCBI taxonomy): Eukaryota > Metazoa > Arthropoda > Arachnida > Ixodida > Ixodidae > Amblyomma > Amblyomma americanum. The sequence continues at coordinate 114,439,637 of NC_135497.1, read as the reverse complement.
AAATTAATGTAGCTACCGTATTTAGCTCAGACTGGACATACAACCCCAGTTACAACCCCAGATACAACCCCTGGAAGATACAACCCCAGTTTATGTAAATGAACATCTTTGCCCAGCGCTAAAAAAGCTTCTTGGAATGACCGTGAAAAGGAAATACGAACACAGCTGGAAATCAGTTTGGACGAACAACGGAAAGATTTTCGCGAAGCAAGCAGAAAATACGCCTATCATTCAGATAGCGAGGGAGTGTGATGTCGAGAAGATTGTTTCCAGGCAGATAGGCGACACATCGGCTTGTAACGAGAGTGGGCAGGAATGATGACTCCACAAAGCCAGAACATAAGTTGCACAATGAATTATCAAGAGCTCGCTTTACCTACCGAAGTCAAATGTGATTTCCCCTTGTGCGAATCTGTTATTCATATAAACGCCCGCTCAGTTGGTAATAAGGAGGATGATATTGCTCTGCTTTTGGATCAGTTTCGCTTCAAAGTTGACATTCTTATGATTTCTGAGACATGGTATTCAACTGATTGTAAAATGGTAAATATATATGGCTACGATAATTTTTTTCTTAATCGTCCAGCAAGACGAGGTGGTGGCGTGGCAGTTCTTGTCAAGAAAACAAAGAATTGTTGCCTGGTGTCGGATTTTAGCACTGTAACGGATGACTATGAAATCGTGACCGTCAAAAATAGGAGCGATGTCATCTCTGTGCTATATCGCCCTCCGAGTGGTAATATTGCACGCTTTATGGAATTTTATGAATCTTTTTTGGACTATGTTTGTGATAATAACCTTCGCCTGATCTGCTCTGGAGATTTTAATATTAACATGCTTGAAGAATGCAATTCTGTTTTCGAGTTTAATGACATTTTGGTTTCATCTGGTTTCAAAAATTTAATAATCACGCCAGCTCGTATCACAAGAACTACATCATCAGTACTTGACCTCCTTGTAACTAATATCGATACCACTGTTTACAATTCTGGCACTATTGTGTCCGACATAAGTGATCATTGTCCAGTTTTCATGGCATATTCTACCCACTCACCCAAATCTATCAAACAAAAACAGTCCTTTATTGCTCAGCACATCACCCAGAATGGTTTACAGGCATTTCAGCAGGACTTTCTTTCACAAGACTGGTCACCTGTGACCAATAAAATGGATGTTAACGATGCCTATAATGAATTCATTACACGTTTTGTGTGTGTGTACGCTAGGCATTTTCCATTGAAGATGCACAAACCTTCAAAAAAAGCCAGGAAACCATGGGTAACTCGTGACCATTTAAAGAAAATTACAAAGAAAAACCGCCTCTACCATTCTTTCTTGAAGACACGCTTAGAAAAAACCTTAAAAGAATTTAAGAAAGTCAGAAACGAAGTGAACAGTGAACTTAGACGGGCAAAGTGTGCATATTACGAGCATCTGTTTGCACATGTTGCCCGGCAGAGCCCAGACATTGCTTGGAAGGCTATGAACGACGTCCTCGGTCGTGAGAGCAAAAATTATATGCCAGATACTGTAATGGTAGATGGTAATGAATTACGGGACAAAGCTCTAGTAGAACACTTCAATCATCAGTTTGTAAACGCTGCTGCCGCATGTAATGGCACCCCCTCCACAAATTCGCACCATAGTGTTGTCACTGAAACCATATTCCTCCAGCCAACTGATGAATCTGAGATATACAGTACTTTTATGTGCCTGCGGAACAGTAAAGCATTAGACATTCACGACCTGCAGATAAGACCGGTTAAGTACGTTTTACCGATAATTAGTCCTGTACTTGCACATATCTTTAATTTAATTCTAGAGTCTTGAGCCTTTCCTGAGCAAATGAAAACAGCCAGAGTATCTGTTATTTTTAAAGGTGGCGAACGTATCTTGTCCACTAACTACCGCCCGATATCTGTGCTGCCTATCTTCTCCAAGGGAATGGAAAAAATCATTTTCACTCGGATAACACAATTTTTCGATAAAGAAAACGTTATCACAGCTGCACAATACGGATTTAGGAAAGGCAGATCAACGGAATCAGCTTTGTTAGCACTTAAAGAAAATAGCTTGCGGAATATTGAAAATAATTTGTTAACTGCTGCCCTTTTTATAGATTTCAGCAAGGCATTTGATTGCTTACATCATAAAGTACTCCTTAGTAAGCTGCAGTCATATGGCATTCGCGGTAATTGTTTGGCCCTGCTGGAGTCCTACCTCAGCCACAGGACTCAGTGTGTATATGTAAACGGTTATATGTCCTCCCTCCTACCAGTTACTCACGGCGTTCCACAAGGTAGCATATTAGGACCGTTATTATTCAATACTTATATAAATGATCTTGTAAACATAGATGCCACAGTTCAATTTATAATATATGCTGACGACAGTACCATACTTATTCCCGAGTACAATGTGGACCGACTAATAATAAAATGCAATGAAGTCCTCCAGAAGTTATCCATATGGTCTCAGCTCAACGTAATTAAAATAAATACAATGAAAACAAAAGCAATGATATTCCGTGCCCGAAATAAACCTGTTGAAATACATCAGTCTATTAATTTTCAGTGCCATAACATCGAAATTGTGGACGTTCATAAAATCCTCGGTGTACATTTTTCTCAGAACTTAAGCTGGGATGCACACACTCACTATCTTAGGAAAAAACTATCCTCAGTTGCAGGCATGATATCGCGTTGTCGGAGACTGCTTCCAGTAAAAGCTAAACTTCAAGTCTATAATGCTTTATTCAAGTCTATAATGCTTTATTAAAGAATGATTGATTGATTGATTGATTGATTGATTGATTGATTGATTGATTGATTGATTTTCTCCACTAATTTCTGCAGTACGCTGCTGCATTTCTGAACCGTACAATATCTTCCTTGCAAAGAAGAATGCGTGTGCGCAACCGCTCACCGTTAGTCACTTTTTGTTAGTTATTAATCTGGTCAGATTTTATTGTTTTTTGTAGGAGCGATAGGCGTCCGTGTTGAGAAGGTACCCTGACGCGTTGTGAAAATTTTCTTGAGGCTTGGTCGGAAAAAGCAAGTGGGATTGATACTCCCAAACGTAGCCACCTCGCCGCACGGCAATGCAAGGTCGTAGACGTTCGTCTGGTTCACCCCCGATTGTTATCCACGACCGATAGAAAAATTATGGGTTGCGCATCGATGCAGAAGCAAACGCAATAAAGAAAAAGGTGATCTGGGTAGAAGAAGTGTGCCCCTGCTAAAGTGGCTGCACAGCGCTCTTCAGAAAAACCTCGCCGTCTACGTAAATACGTGCCGTATTTGAAGAGAACTGCATCCTCGCCTACTGAAGAAGCTCCGGACGTCCTCCCACCGCCTGAGGCCTCCTGGGAACCATGCATGAGTACAGCTGAGCTGGGCACTGACGCTAGGCTTAGTGCCTCCGCTGCCACGCTGGCGGAGGTAGCTCTGCCGGCGTCTCTCGTGGCATCACCTGCCAAGCAGTCGACACCTGATCCGCGGCGCCAGGTCCAGCTTTGTGCTCCCGGTTCATCGGCAGATGCACCCCTCCTGCCTTCCCGAAATGCCGGACTGCTTGTGAGTGATCTGCCATCAGGGTACATGACCATCAACTCTGCACCACCGGATGGGCCTCAAACCGCATGGCATGATGAACAGGGCATTCCAATGGACTTATCGGCACCTCCACCCGTGCAAAAGTACCCTCGCGCAACTCACAAGCGTCCCTCAAACGACAGCCAACCTATTCCACCTTCGGCAAGTGATGGCTCCCTAGGTAAGCGCACTTGTCTTACGATCGAGAACTCGGTGGAGCCTACACCCGGATCATCTTCCTACAAAGCGATTATTAAATCACTGGCCAATAAAAGACTCACGGATATACCCAACAAGATTTTACAAGCTAACTTGGACGCGTTCCTGGGAACCAAAGGTTTTCGGGGCTTCACAGCCAGGACAAAGTCCAACACAATTGCAGCGTGGCTTCCGACTGCCGTAGAACGGCTGCAAACGCTCACCAGTATTTCACTGACAAGAGAAATCTCAGTGCCAGTACAAGTGTGTTTAGTTGAAGGCTCCGACTTGCAGCGCTGCGTCGTCTGCAACGTCGATATCACTGAGGATCAAACTGCCCTCCAGCGGGAACTGTACTGTCCCACGCACCGTGTCATCCAGGCCCGACGCATGGGGAAGGGGTGCTCTTGCATAGTCACCTTGCAAGGCCCTTTGTCACTACCAGCCCGTCTGTACTATTATAGCTGTATTTTAGAGCTTCGGCCATATAAACCGAGTGCGGTATATTGCTATAACTGCTTCCGTACTGGACATATGCGCAAATCCTGCCCCTTCACTGCTGCCGGTGAAAGTACATCGGAAGGGAAAGTGGCTTATCGATGTGGCCTTTGTAAATCCGACGACCACGAGATAACATCTCCAAGCTGTCCGACAAAACAAAAGGCAACACAACAGGCTCGTCGTCGAACGACTAAGCATTGGCCAATACAAGACAGTATAACTTCATTTCAGACATCCAATCGGTTCGCAGCTCTCCAGTGGGATGACGACGAGTGGCCGGAGCTCCCTGAGCACACCTCGCATGATCCTTCAGCTCAGCAGCCTTCTAACGATACTGTGCGAAAAGAACGCATCCGAAAACAGCCAGCAAAGCAGCGCGGTGTGCTTGAACTACCGCAGGACGACATGGCCGCAGTCGACGAACAAATCGCACGTCTTTTAGCGGAGGTCACCAAGCTCCGGCTACATCGTGAACTGCTAGCTCGACGTAGACGGGCAGCGGAATCATCCGCCGCATCTATCAATGGCGCAGCAACATCGCCTTCCTGCCGCCCACCAGTGTCATTTCCTGCCGCCTCTTCCCAGACTACATCAATGCCACTGGACAACTCTGCGACTTCTTTGCTCTGGTTTATGGTCAACCAGTTGTCCAACCTGACGTCCGTGATTCTACAGTGCTTTGGCTGGTAACTAGAAATGGCAAGTTCCAGTCGTGCTGGTGTGCTGCAGTGGAACTGCAGAAGCATTTCCACGAAGGTGGGAGAGCTCAAGACCCGACTACAAATTCACAAGCTCCAGGTGTGGGCCATGCTGCTACAGGAAACAAACGCCTTGCCATCGATTCCAGGCTTCAGTGCCTACCTGTCTCCTTCAATGATAGACCGTCGTGTACAAACTGCTGCTCCCCCGGGAAAGGCGGTGGTGTATGTGGACTCACGCTTTCCGCATGTACTCCTTGCTCTCGAATACTGGTGCACGTCGTATCAAGAGGTAGTGGCAGTGGCTGCGAAACTTAAGAAGTGAACCGTTGTGGTCGTTTCATTTTACGTTAGACCAGCCGGTGGTGCTTCCTCCCGTATTAATCTTGGCTGGTTAACAACTGTCCGTCGGCAGTATCCCGGGTGTCTGATTTTAGTCGGAGGCGACTTTAACGCCCCTCACCAGGATTGGGGGTACCCCACTTCAAGCCCTCGTGGCAGGCGTGTGCGGGACGCCTTCACGGATGCCCAATTTGTGCTGCTCAACCATCCTGGGACAGCAACACGGCCAGTGCGTCAAACTCGCAGTGCTTCCTATGCTCCAGACTTGACGTGGTGGTCGGGTCTGGGTACTCCCTCCTGGCACATGGAGACTGACTGCTGGGGAAGTGATCATCCTCCTATCATCACCGGTCTTCACATCTCAGATATCCGACCTTTACGCGATTGCATTATCTTACAGCTAAGGCACGCAAATATGAACGCACCTCTCTCGGCGGCAGTGGAATGCGTGGTGCGAACAATTTTCTGCAAAATCCCCGAATGCCTCTCTCTGGCGAACATTCCGTACAATGGAACGCGATCGCCGTTGGACTGACGCAGCGGCAACTGCATGCTTCGCGGCTAACTTGTCGCCAGGGGATTTCGCCAAAGAAGCAGCGCGAAAGTTTTTCCCGAAATACGATGCTGTGCCTTTTTCATCCGCTAGTTTAAATATGACAGGCATCTCAGCGTATGTATATCAAATGCTGTCTGATGTCGACGTAGATGGAATTGCGTGTCCATTCTCTATGCCTGAGTTGCTGGCTGCAATAGATGATGCGAAACGGAAAACAGCGCCCAACCCGGACAATATTCACTACGAGGTGTACAAGAACCTGAGTAGCGCTGCACTCCCTGAACTACTTGACACCATAAACAGAGTATGGTTGGATGGCGGAGTGCCCGAGAGCTGGAAATCCGCTGTCGTGGTTCCTATCCCGAAATCAGGAAAGCCTCCGACGGACCTTGCCAACTTGCGACCTATCTCCTTAACTCCTACGCTGTGCAAGCTGGCGGAGAAAATGCTAGCCACACGATTGTCATGGTGGCTAGAGCAGCACGGTTTTTATCACCCCGCACAAATCGGCTTTCGTCCATATATTGGTACAGAGGACGGGTTGGCTGTCTTAGCATCTGCAGTTTTGTCATCTACCCGCAGCCGCAATGTGCGTACTGTTTTAGCAATGGACGTTGAAAAGGCATATGACAACATCAGTCATGCAGCCATTCTGAACTCCATTGACATGCTTCATCTCCCTCTGAGAGTGCGTAGTTTTTTCCAACCATTTTTGGAAGGCAGAAAATTTGCAATACGCCTCAGCGGCGAAGCGGCCGGATCATTTGTTCCTCTCTGCGGCGTGCCCCAAGGATCAGTATTGTCGCCGACGTTATTTAATATTGCTTTCATCCCCCTGGCTTGGCGCTTACATGACATCCATGACATAAAATTTCTTCAGTACACTGACGACATCACGGTGTGGAGTACTCACCAAGATCTCCGTACTCAGGAGGCTGCCCTTCAATCTGCCTTGAATGTTACCTGTAATTACGCCTCATCCATCGGACTTCAGCTATCCGTGCATAAAACAACATACACGTCAGTCGCCAACCGCTAGGGACGCCGTAAACTTGCTGCAAGTCCAATCCGTCTTTGTCTATCAGGCACCCCACTACAGGAAAGTCCGAGTGTAAAAATCCTTGGCTTAATGATTCACCAATCAGGATCAGCGACTGCATGGCTTTCTCAGGAAAAAAGGCAAGCTATTCAGACTTTGGGTTTGATTAGGAGAATTGCCCCTAAAACTGGTGGCGCAGGCTCGTTCGTTGCACGGCAATTGGTGAGGGCAGTTCTGCATATTGTTCATCAAGTCCAGTTTCAACATCATACAAGAGCCCAATGGGATCGCCTTGAACCCGTGAACCGAGAGGCTATGAGGACCATTACGTACCTTCCACGCATCACACCGGTCGTAGCTTTACAAGAGAATGCGCAGCTCAATACCATTGATGAGCTGGTGCTCAGCAGCGCCGTGAAGCGCGCAGCCTTAAGGCCAGTCTATCGCACTCCACGCATGCACTGAAGACTTATGCAACGTCACACTCCATTCTTCAGCCGCGAACGCCAGTTCTTCCCCCATGGAAGTTTGTACAGCTCAGCGACAACAAGCCAACAGATAATCGCCGGCCAACATCTGCTCATTCGGCATCGTTGCTTCGCCAGAAATTTGATGAACAAGATGCTTGCCTGTCTGAAGGATCCATTGTTGTCTACGCAGACGCAAGCATACAAGACTACAAAGCAACAACAGCTATCTACTGTCCGTGCAGACCTGCCCTGAATCAAACCTCTTGGTTTCAGCTTACAAAAACCCCTTCGTCCTTTTGTGCTGCGCTCGTTGCAGTTCAAGAAGCACTCTGCTCTGTGGCCGACATAACTATGCTCCCTGCGGTCCGCGTTGTCATCCGCACTGACGCCCTTCAAGTTGTCCGGTTGCTACGACGTGTTAGCCGCTGTCCCACGATATGTCAGGACATCCACCGCCTCGCGGCACACATCCCGCAGCCAGTACGTATTGAGTGGGTCCCACGCGATCTGCTGACCTATCAAAGACAGGCAGATTTAGCGACCCGCCTTGCGAATACAAACTCATCACCGCTTCGGCTCCTTCATTTGGACAACTTTACCCTCCTTTCATCAAGAAAGGAACTCCTCCGGCGCCGCACACGTGCTCTCATCCCTCCGTGTGCGGTAACCCTCCCCCGCGGTCTTACCCGTGCAGAGGAGGTTGCGCTTAGGAGGATCCGGGTCGGGGTATCCCTCACACCAGCCATCACTCGGAAGTGGCCTCAGTACCGAGAATTGTTTCCTCGGCCAGGGTGTCCGATATCTAAACACGAGGACATTGAGGCCGACATTCATCACTTACTGTGGGACTGCCCAGCTCTCAAGCCTACAAGAATCCGGCACCTGATGGTAGCAGGTCTTTCACCAAGCAACCCTGCTTCATACATTGCCTGGACGCAGGGACCGTACCATCGCTCTCTACTGGACTTCATCAAATCAGCACCTTTTTCCATTCATTTAATCTCTACTACATCATTCATCACACCTTCACCCAACATTGATGCTCTGGGGCAATAAATTTGGCTTAAAAAAAGCTGATCTGTCTCTGTGGCATGTTCGAAAGGTGTTTTAATTATTCTGAATGTGTTGGGCTTCCTGAAGCTGCACCCATCAGTTCAACTGTATTATGGGCATTAACACAAGTATTCTTGCCATGTAATAACTCATGTTCGTTCCAGTGCTACATTCGCCCTGCATTACTGCGTATCTATTGGGTAGGGAACAAATATTTTTGTTGTGTTGTTGTTGTGCCACTTCTTAATAGTACAACGGGGAGTGGACCCACAAAGCCTGATATTACCTGGCAGAATGTAGGCACAGAGAAAAAAATTACAAAAAGAGCAGCGATTTCTTCATCCCTGCCTACTCTTCTTACTTGGTAAGACGCTTCGATCTTGGTTCAATTCTGTGCGAAGTGGGCACGTACGCACACAAGTATTCTCATTATCATCAGCCGAACTAAATATGGCCACTGCAGGGCAAAGGCCTCACTCATGTTTCTCCAGTTAACCCTGTCCTTTACCAGTTGCGGCCACCGCATCCCCGCAAAGTATCCCAGGACCTTTCATGTTACATGCTGTGGTGAAAGTAATGCATGATACATAGTGACGATGCCCACAGTCGTCGCAGGCCTAGCGCGACTCGACACCACATCACCTTCCGCGTCGTAGTCTTCCCTCTCTAATATTATTCCTGGACAGCGATGATGATGATGATCAATCTTTCTCGTTTTTTTTTCGTCATCGTCTTGCACTTCTTCAGGACCCACCCCGCTAACAGTGTGTAATATTTAAACTATATACCAGACATCTAAAGCGATAAGGTTGGCCGAGGTATGACAACCATTAAAAGAAAAAATGGGGAAGAAATCAAAAGGCCCCGAGGGTTAAGAGCGCAGTTTGGGTTGCATATTCCCGCTCTCTCGGATAAATGCGAAGACAACAAGGAAGAGATCGGATGCCTGTTAAACTCTCGCGCCTCACGCGGCATACGTGCCCAGGAACTGCGTTCGGCGGAGGACCCCTGGCGAACGCGTCGTGCCTGCTGCACATTGTTCCAGCCCTCAAGGCTTGCCTCTCCATCCCTGGACGACACCGACGGAAGTCATACCACGCTGCCCCCCGGCATATCGCGACGCGACGACGGTTCCGTACACCCTTAATACGAACCCGAGGGCACCGCGGTGAGCTGCAGAGTGGACATCTTTCGAAGCCTGGTGCAGGTGCGGAGCCTCTCTGCTTGGAGCCTGGCGCAGAAGCAGTGGATTCTGCCGACAGGTGGAGCGTCCCTGGGCTACTGTAAGCCGCTGTTTTGGTTCCTGCTGATATGGTGTGGCACTACCCTTCCAGGATCGAGCTGCAGCATTCTCGACAGCCCAGGAGCCTATCCGCCGCACCCTGTGCACAGTCAGAGCGGTCAGTGGCCTACGACGGGACGGGCGCTGCCCAAGCTGAGACCGCAGGGTTTCCCCATCTTGCCAGTGTAGCGGATAATGCTCCGCAGGTCTTCCGGGTACTGAAGCCCCGAATAGGCTTAGAGAATAAGAACCAGAACATCGCTAAGCTCAATCAGGGTGATATGCCTCGCCCTGGAGGTAAACAACACGCGGCCCAAGTTGAACGTCATGCTGGGATTGGCGTCAACATCACACGCAACGTGCTCGTTATCAGCACCCAGCGCACAGTGGTACCGATCTTACACGACGAGCTCCGCTATAAACGGTACCACGTCGTGCTACTGGCTATTCCCCTCTTTGCCACGCGGCTGCCGGCTCTGCGTGCATGTTATGCAGTTGCACCTCTCGCCCTCGACAAGGTCGAAAAAGCGGAGAAATCTGTGGTCCTGCTGGAAGATCTCGTCCAGGACGCTCCTCGAGTCTGCCGCCTCTCGACCAAGCCCGCTGCGGTGTTGACGGATGCCCGCCTTCCGGCTGACCTCCATGATGTGCAAGAACCAGTGGGCCGCCTCCAAGGGCTATCCCATGCCGCTGCTGGATGCCTTCTTCCTGAGATAGACCATCCTGATGATGCACAAGGGACGCTTTCACCATCCTGTGTCTCTGGCGTCGGAGAATACGAGGAAGAACTTGTGCACACTCTGCTGGATCTCGTCCAGGTAGCTAGACGAGCGCAGCGCCCTGTGGCTGGTCCTGCTGGTTGCTCCTCTGCAGCGCCTTCACCATCTGGCTTCCGCTTCAAGAAAGAAGCGGAAGAACTCTTGTGCCTTGTCGTGCAAAATGAGCACGCCACGGTCGCGTAGTTGACTGCCAGCGGGACGATCGGGCCGAGAACAGAGGATGCCGGCGAGCAGCAGAGCAACAGACGCCTGCGCTTGCCTCATCGTTGTGGCTGCGCGGCGACCGCATATAATGGGAAGATGAACGTGTGGAGTGACCGAAGATACACTGCGCACATCAGGCGCCGCCGCCACAACGTGATGGCGTTATCACAGCGCTTGATGCCGGACTGGTTCCCATGTGATGGGCCTGAACCCGCCGGATTGATTTCTGCTAGAGCGGCGAACAGATATCGGCCTCTTCCCGGTGGTGTAAAAAATTGTAACACAGATGTAGTTTTCTTTAGAAGAAGCTGAAATTTACTTTCAGGACTTTGTCGTCGGCAAAATAGTTTCGGGTGCGTTCTATATGGTGCTCATTTTTTCCTATAGGCAGCATTGGTCTTGGTGTCTGCATACGCTATGCCGCCAGGGCGACAGCGATGAACACTTCGACCACGAGCTCCCGAACGAAAGACAGCGCCTTGGGACGCTAGCGAGTTTCCATAAACGATCCCAATGGGCGTATTTTAATCGACAGGTGTATGTTCCTTTTATCTCGGTCTTTTTCAGTTAATCATATCACCTGACTGCACTGACATTTAAATGCGTGCTGACGGGTACAGTGCAGTGTTTTGCCGCGAACTTCCTGTATACCACTCAGTGACCTCAGAAAATTGCGTTCTGTGGCGGAGTGCAGTGTCAAGTAATCACGATTTAGCTGGGGATCTCTCTGCTGTGAAACCAGCCAACCATGCTAGATCGGTCGCCAGTTGTCTATTGTTGTCAATAGGCGTTTTGTGCTCTAGCCTCCCAGAAACGTATAGAATAACTGAAAGGTCAAAACTTCCATACGGTGTCTATGGGTGGGTCGGCGGCTTCGGTTTAGGAAGCCAGCGCAAAGAACCCTGACATTTAGTACAGGCAGCGGAGTAGCAACAAGAGCGAAGAATTCTATTGAGTACATGATCCCCAAAATTTGCTGAAAGGGGATTTCGATCTCCTGGATTTTGTTTTGTGCGTGCGTTGGATTACTTTACCAGAGAGTAAAAGAATAGACATTAGGAACTTCATACGGGGTGCATGGTTTGTTGAATCAGCTAAATTGTATGGCAGTTCGACTCGAAATATTGCGATATTTCTGACGCACCGTGCGCTGGGCTTTAAATGGTAAGTCACGAGGTTTCTTAGAACAGCGCATAAGAATAAGCAAACGCATGAGCGAACAGTAAGCAAACCGGGCAGCATGTTGCATGTTTTCACTGGTGCGCCCATTCCTCGTTCGTCTATGGTGCGGACCCCAGCTTGCGCTTGTCCTGCGTGCGAGTAAACTATGAGGAAACGCTAAAACTGTGGCTGTCATACAGCGCCTTCCTCCTTCAGCGAAGCCCATGAGTAGGCGGCGACTATTCGCTGGTCGCTTTAAATACTGCATACGACGCCGTGTTGCAAAATCGAAAAGAACTGGAATGGGCCTATTTTAAGTGGGCATATATACTTGTTCGTGATAGCCATGATGATTTCTGCGCCGACAGCTGTGCATGGTACTTTCTCCAGCGTATAGGAAATGTTGAAGGGTCCCCCTTTTGCTTCAGAACAGTTGACGCACGATTGCGAAGAGCGGCAGTTGTAGGGATAACAACAGGGAAAAGGTGAATAATGCACGACAGTGAAGAGCGGCAGTTGTAGGGATAACAACAGGGAAGGGGTGAATAATGTGTTTGTGTATTTTGCGAAGTATTTTTGTCTATGTGGTATGTCAAATGCACAGCTACCCTTACCGCCATCTTATGCGCAAATCTCCCTCAGCCTGCCTGGAACGCTTGGCTTATCTGTAAGGCCAGTTTGATCAAAAGCTGGCCCAGGAAGTTTTCAGCACAAAATGGATGTCTTCTGTATAAAAACAGTTCTCTGTGCCCAGGGTAAGATCTCACCTGGTTCAGGTGGGCTTTGGTGGGTTTAGGGGGATAAATCTACCGCTATCATTCCTTCGTTTCTGAGGAGGCCGATATCCCTCAGTGTTCCTTGCAACTGGTTTGTTCCTTGATCGTGCTTGACTGTGTGCCTGCCTACTTGCCGCGGCTAACCCCGCCCTTCGATGCGACAGTCAAAAGAGGCAGTGCTCAGTGCTGTCAAGCTACCAGATAACCGACAATGCATGGTCTTGGGCGAATTTGATTCCTAGCCTCTTGTCTTTCTTTGCCGATTCCGAAGTTAACGATGTCTTTCCTCAACTGCATGCCTTTCTTTTTTTCTTTTTTTTCTGCGATGAGTGACTCGTGCTGTATTGTGATGAGAGAGAGACAGCCATTTCGGTTCCTATTTCCGAGGGCTGCTTGTTTGTTGTTCAAGGTCGGTTGCCAGCTCCAGTAATTGACGCGGAAAGGTATAAAGCTCGCTCTGCGACAATATTGCCTACATGTCACATTAACATGCTCATAAATCGAACTTGCTACCACAGAATGCTATCAAATTTGACCCGCGTGCAGGATCCTCTCCTGCTATCCAGTGAAACTGCAAAATTTCGAGCAAATATTCTAGCTCCACACAGTGTCTTCCCCACAATAATTAATGTCATTTAAATAAATATAGCTTATTGCAGAGATGTGAACTCATCTATCGGCAAGAAATGGTCGTTTTTTTTTTTTGCTATGATGCAGAATATATTTAAAGTGGACGGACGAATCCACGGACGGACGAATATGGAGAAAGGCCATAAAAATAATGCACGGTTCATAAAACATAAAACGGAGCAATCATTTTTTAAATTTGAACTCTTCAGTAATTTTTATAATGACAGTACTTTATTCATGAATGGTTGCCCCGTAATTATAAAACAAGTAGTTCATTTTGTGTTTACGACATTTCCAGTAATTCAAAACTAGTGTTTCATTCCAGCCATTCCATGTAAACACTTCACGAGCTGAACTATTCCGAATTCCTCTGTACGGAATGGGATGCGCATGCATTCATAAAAAGCTGTGTTGTGTGTTGAAAAGATTAAAAACGCTGTACATGGTGAATATAAAGAATATATTTGCTACAGTGGCCATGATGAAATGTTCAGAAAAAGCACAATATTGGTTCAGTCTTGCGCCACTCTTTTGACTCTTGTGCTGTTGTTGCATTCAACTGAAGAATGCAGTGGTGAGTGCCCTTCATAGGACGCTCTTCATCCAATCCTGTCCTCTGGTTCTCATGATGTCGTGGCTAACCCTCTAAATGGTATGAACCATGACGCCTTGACAATTGGCCTACGCTATTGGCTGGAGAGACTCCTATGAGGGGAATTGGCTGCTGTGTTCTTGAGTTGCATCTGACTTTTGTACGCCGCAGGAGTTCATTATTCCTGCAAAACAAAAACATGCACAGTCAATTCTGCAATGAGCAGTGCAGTGCAAGTTGCTTTCGCAAAACAACTCTGCTGTTTTTCCTCGGTATGCCATGACTGACAGACACTATATTTGAGTTTTCAGTTTAAATATGCGCAAATGAATGCAACAGCTGGTTACCCAAAGAAAAATACTGCTCCAAGTTTTCAGCAGAGGAGTAGTATGCAACATGGTTGTGCAGACTACTAGTTGAAGCTAACTCCGCAAATGCTAAAGAGTAGAAATACCTAATATTATTTCTTTATACATTAAGGGTATAGAACATGCCTCATCTACAAAAAAAAGAGTTACCATAAATCTAGAGCTCTAATTTTTTTCTTGAGGGAAAGGCACGAAGACGCGGACGTCCAAATTTTGACTACATATAACTCAGCTTCCACAAAACAAATTTAAAAAATTCTAGCTGGAGGATATTTGTGAAGCAGCATCTTTTAACATACCGCAACTTTAGTGAGAGTACCATTCTCAGGCTCTCTATGTTGTCTCCAACTATAATTGGCTGTTGCGTAAGTTACGCAGTTTCAATATTTATGAGTAAATAGGGAAGCGAGAGTCGTGATGCGACCGCGGTGTCGTTATATAAGCTCCTTAGGTGTGTGATTTTATGTATTGCTCCGCTTGCTTACATGCATCTATGGACCGGAAAAGCCCCACCTCCTCGCTACCTGCTAGCTAAATAATGCTTTTTTTTCATTTTCACCACCTCAGAGCTCAGTCAGTTAAGGGATTTTTTTCTTCTGCATCTAGGACAGTGACACAAAACCGTGCATGGCCGTCACGAAAAACTGTCATGTTCTGGCCGAGCAGCATTTCCATTGCTGCCATCATCACGCAGACCATACCAGTTCAAACCAATGACAACGTGTCAGACTACCTCTTAGAAGTATACTTCCACTTCTGTTTTCGTCTCTCAGCTCTCATTTAATCTCTGCTACATTTTTAATGACGACAATTCCTCCTATATGCACCGCTCGAAGTACTACTACCTTCGTCTCCTTAGTTAATGGTGGAAAAACTGTTCAAGCAGACCAAAACGCCGAGACAGACTCTAAGTGGCCTCACACCTCAATGGACTGCCGCGTTATATATAGTCAGTCTTCATTAATAGAAAGATAATATTCACCAAGGAAAAATACTTGCGTTCTGGAATAAACATCGAAAGAAGTATGCCCAATTTTCATAAATAAAGCTGAAAAGTCCAGCAGATAGCTATGCAAGATACTTTAGTGAAGAGCTCCGTGCGCTGACATTGCAGAGCACACCGGCGTAGTCGCATGTTGTGGGATATCTTAACTATGGACTGGTTCTTGAACAGTTCATAGACACTTTTTAAGGAAAAACAAAAAGAAAACGGGACTGTATTACAGAATTGAGTGCACGAAAGGTCTTTACAGGGCGGTCTACAATTTTCTTCTGACCTGACTCGCCGCTTGTAAGCTGTCTTCGTCATCTTACTCTCCTCGTCGGACCGAATACGGACCGAATAGGGACGAATCGTTTGTTTTCGCCAAACGGCATAACCTACTTAAGGACGATTCCCCCAAAAAGTTACCGAAATTTTCTTCAGTAATATATATATACGCCCACTGCAGGGCAAAAACCTCGTCCATGTCTCTCCAGTTAACCCCGTCCTTTACCAGTTACGGCCACCGTATCCCCGCAAAGTATCTTAGGACCTTTAATGTTACATGCTGTGGTGAAAGTAATGCATGATACATAGTGATGATGATCACAGTCGCCGCGGGCCTAGCGCGACTCGACACCACATCACCTTCCACGACGTAGTCTTCTCTCTCGCAATATTATTCCTGGACAGTGATGATGATGATGATGTCCTGAGGTTTAATGATCGTCACATCATCAACCTTTCTCGTTTTCTGTTTTTTTCGTGATCGTCTTGCACTTCTTCAGGACCCACCCAGCAAACAGAGTGTAACATTTAAACTATATTCCAGACATCTAAAGCGTTAAGGTAGACCGACGGATGATAACAATTAAAAGAAACAAATGGGGAAGAAATCAAAAGGCCTCGAGGGTTAAGAGCGCAGATTAGGTTGCATATTCCCGCCCTCTCGGATTAATGCGAAGACAAGAAGGAAGAGATCGGATGCCTGTTAAACTCTCGCGCCTCACGCGGCATACGTGCCCAGGAACTGCCTTCGGCCAAGACCTCTGGCGAACGCGTCGTGCCTGCTGCACATCGTTCCAGCCCTCAAGGCTTGCCTTTCCATCCCTGGACGACAGCAACGGAAGACATACCACGCTGCCCCCCGGTATATCGCGACGCGACGACGGTTCAACACACCCTTTGTACGAACCCGAGGGCACCAGTGAGCTGCGGGGTGGAGAACTTTCGACGCCTGGTGCAGGTTTGGAGCCTCTCTGCTTGGAGCTTGGCGCAGAAGCCGTGGATTCTGCTGACAGGTGGAACGACCTTGGGCTACGGTAAGCCGCTGTTTTTGGTTCCTCCTGAAATGGTGCGGCACTACCCTTCCAGGATCGATCTCCAGCATTCTCGACCGCCCGCGCGCCTCTCCGCCGCACCCTGTGTACAGTCAGGTAAACAACACGCGGGCCAGGTTGAACGTCATGCTGGGATTGGCGTCAATATCACACGCAAAGTGCTCGTTGTCAGCACCCAGCGCGCAGTGGTACGGATCTTACACGACCAGCTCCGCTATAAACGCTACCACGTCGTGCGCCTGGCTATTCCCCTCTTTACTACTCGGCTGCCTGCTCAGCGTGCATGTTATGCAGTTGCACCTCTCGCCCTCGACAAGGTCGAAAAAGCGGAGAAATCTGTGGTCCTGCTGGGAGATCTCGTCCAGGATGCTGCTCGAGCCTGCCGCCTTCCGACCGACCCTGCGGCGGTGCTGACGGATGCGCGCCTTCCGGCTAACCTCCATGATGTGCAAGAACCAGTGGGCCACGCCCAAGGCCTGTCCCATACCGCTGCTGGATCCCTTCTTCCTGAGATAGACCATCCCGATGATGCACCAGGGCCGCTTTCACCATCCTGCGTCTCTGTCGTCGAAGAATACGAGGAAGAACTTGTGCACACTCTGCTGGATCTCGTCCAGGCAGCTAGACGAGCTCAGCGCCTTGTGGCCGGTCCTGCTGGTGGCGCCTCTGCAGCGCCTTCACCATCTGGCTTCCACTTCAAAAAAGAAGCGGAAGAACTCACGTGCCTTGTCGTGCAATCTGAGCATGCCAGGGTCGCGTAGTTGACAGCCAGCGGGACGACCGGGCCCAGCACAGAGGATGTCGGCGAGCAGCAGAGCAACGGATGCCTGCGCTTGCCTCACCTTCGTTGCGGCTGCGCGGCGACCGCAAGTAATGGGAAGATGAACGTGTGGAGTGACCGAAGATACAGTGCGCACATCAGGCGCCGCCGCCACCACGTGATGGTGCTATCGCAGCGCTGGATGCTGTACTGCTTCCACTGTGATTGCTATGAACCAACCGGATTGATTTTTGCTAGAGCGGCGAACAGATATCGAACTCGTCGCTGTGGTGTAAAAAATTGTAACACAGGTGTAGTGTTCTTTAGAAGAAACTGAAATTTCCTTTCAGGACTTTGTCGTCGGCAAACAAGTTCCGGGTGCGTTCTAAGCTGTTCATCTTTTCCTATAGGAAGCGTTGGTCTTGGTGTCTGCTTACGCCACGCCGCCAGTGCGACCGCGATGAACGCTTCGACCACGAGCTCCCGAAGGATAAACAGCGCCTCTGGCGCTAGTGAGTTTAGATAACCGGGCCCAATGGGCGTATTCATAACCGCCAGACGTAAATTCCTTATATCTCGATCTTTTCCAGTCAGACATATGACCTGAGTGCATTGACATTTAAGTGCGTGCTGACGGGTACAGTGCAGTGTTTTGCCGGGAACTTCCTGTATACCACACAGTGGACTCACAGAATATCGTTCTATGGCGCTTTGGGGTGCGAAGTAATCACTATTTGGCTGGGGAACTCTCTGCTGCAGAACCAGCAAAGCATATTAGATTAGTCGACAGATGTCACTTGTTGTCTATAGGCGTTTTGTGCTCTAGCCTCGCAGAAACGTATAGAATAGCTGAAAGGTGTCTATAGGGGGTCGGCAGCTTCGATTTAGGAAGCCGGCGCAAGGAACCCTCACATTTAGTACAGGCAGCACCGTAGCTACAAGAGCGCAGAATTCTATCGAGTACATGATCCCCAAAATTTGCTGAAATCGGATTTTCAGCTCCTGGAATTTGTTTTGTGCGTGTGCTGGCTTACTTTACCAGAGAGTAAAATAATGGACATTAGGAACTTCATACGGGGGTGGTTTGTTGAATCAGCTAAATTGTGCTGTAGTTCAACTCGAAATATTGCGATATTTCTGACGAACCGTGCGCTGGGCTTCAAATGGTAAGTCCCGAAGTTGCTTAACACAGCGCATAAGATTAAGCAAACGCATAAGCGAACAGTAAGCAAAACGGACAGCATGTTGCATGTTTTCACTGCTGCGCCCACTTCTTTTTATGATGAAGCAGCCAGCTTGGGCTTTTCCTGCGTGCGGAAACGCGAAAACTGTGGCTGCCATACAGCGCCATCCTCCTTCATCGAAGCCCATGATTAGGCGGTGATTACTCGCTGGTCACTTTAAATACTGCATACAACGCCGTGTTGCGAAGGCGAGGAGAACTGGAAGGTGCCTTTTTAAGTGGACATATATACTTGTTGTCCGTGATAACGATCAGGATTTCTGCGCCGACAGCTGTGCATGGTACTTTTTCCCGCGTAGGAAATGTTGAAGGGTACACCTTTCAGTTCAGAACAGTTGAAGCACGATTGCGAAGAGCGGCAGTTGTAGGGATAACGCCGGGGAAGGGGAAAATAATGTGTGTTTCGTGTATTTTGCGAAGTATTTTGGTCTGTGTGGTACGTCACATGCCCAGCTACCTTTACTGCCATCTTATGCGCATATCTCCCTCCGACTGCCACGAACGCTTGGCTTACCTGCAGGGCCAATTTGATCAGCAGCTGCCCCAGGAAGTTTTCAGCACAAAATGGCTGTCTTGTCACTAAAACGAGTTCTCTCTGTGCAGAACAAGAGATCACCTGGTTCAGGTGGGCTGTGGTGGTGGGTAAATCTGCCAGTGTTATTCCTTCGTTTCTGAGGAGGCCGATTTCCCTGAGTGGTCCTGTTAATTATTTCCTTGCGATTGCTTTGTTCCTTGATCGTGCTTGACAGTGTACCTGCCTACTTGGCGTGGCTAACCCCGCCCTCCAATGCGACAGTCAAAAGAGGCAGTGCCCAGTGCAGTCAAGATACCAGCCAACCGTCAAGGGCTTGGCCGTTTGTGAATTTGATTCGTAGCCTCTTCTCTTTCGTTGCGGATTCCGAAGCTAACGACGTCTTTATTCAACTGCATGCCATCATTTTTTATTTTTATGCGATGTGTGACACGTGCTGTATTGTGATGAGAGAGAGATCGCCATTTCGGTTGCTGTTTCCGAGTGCTGCTTGTTTGATTGTTTTTCAATGTCGGTTCCCAGCTCCAGCAATTGAAGCGCAAAGCTCTAAAACCCGCCGTG
The DNA here is from genome assembly GCF_052857255.1 of Amblyomma americanum. Taxonomy (NCBI): domain Eukaryota; kingdom Metazoa; phylum Arthropoda; class Arachnida; order Ixodida; family Ixodidae; genus Amblyomma; species Amblyomma americanum. The sequence goes on along the minus strand of NC_135497.1, from coordinate 114,419,977 downwards.
CGACTATATTGCCTACATGTCATATAAACATTCTCATAAATCGAACTTGCTAGCACTGAATGCTACCATATTTGACTCGCGTGCAGGATTCTCTGCTGATATCCAGTGAAACTGCAAAATGCTGAGCAAATTTGCTAGCACTGCACAGTCAGTGTCTTCCGCACAATTATGTCCATTAAATATAGTTTACTACAGCGATGTGAATTCATTTATAGGCAAGAAACGGACTTTTTCTTGTTATGGTGTAGAATATATCTCAAAGTGGACGAATCGAGGAACCCACAAATTGGTCTAGTTGATCTTGGTGCAGTCGGCGGTCGTACAAGAACATAAACAAAATCACAAAGGAAGAAGTTACTCAAAATATGTATTTACTTCATGCTGTCAAGTTTATAAGAAATAAGAGATAATGTTTAATTTACGAGAAGCGTAAAAAATTAGATATAGAGCTTTTGAGAAAAGATCTCAGTCACATCGAAGTGCGGCATATGGTTATATTACCAACATCGCAGTTACCACTTAAATTAAAGCAAAATTTCGCACTCCATACTCAAAGCCGAGGGCTCCACGGAAGTTCGTCTGGTCAGGCATGGATGCTGAACAAGTTGAAAGTTCCGTTCTAATTGTAACTGCCGGTTATACTTTCCCACACATATTCGAAATGAGGCATGCACATGCAGGGGCACAGGCAGAGAATGCTTCATTAATGAAACCGTTATATGCTTTGCATGAAGAGACTACCGGATCAGCTTGATGTATTTCTGTAATCCGCAACACCGCTAAAAATAAATAAATAAAAAATCGATAAAAATGTAGCTACGGTATTTAGCAAAGTCTGGTAATTTTCTCCAATACGTTCTGCCGTACGCTGCTGCACTTTGGAAGCGTACAATATTTCCCTTGCAAAGGAGAATGTGTGTGCGCAACCGCTCGTCATTAGTCACTTTTTTTAGGTATTTATCAGGTCAGATTTTATTGTTTTTTTGTAGAGGCGATAGGCGTCCGCGTTGAGAAGGCGCCCTCATGAGTTGTGCAAGTTTTTCTTGAGGCTTGGTCGGAAAAAGCAAGTACGATCGATACTCCCAAACGTAGCCACCTGGCCGCACAGCAATGAACAGTCATAGACATTCGTCTGATTCACCCTCAATTGTTACCCACGTACGGCAGAAAAACCATGGGTTGCGCATCGACGCAGAAGCAAAAGGCACTAAAGAAAAAAGCTGATCTGTGTGTTTGGCATGTCCGAAAGGCGTTTTAAATACTCTGAATGTGTGGCACTTCCTGAAGCTGCACCCATCCGTTTCATTGTGCCCATTAACACCAGTATTCTTGTCAAGTTAGAAGTCATGTTCATTCCAGTGCTGACTTCGCCTTGCATTACTGCATATGTAATCGGTAGGGAACAAATATTTTTATTGTGTTGTTGTTGTGCCAGTTCATAATGGGACAAGGGGGAGTGGCCACACAAAGCCTGATATTACTAGGCAGAATGTAGGCACAGAGAAAAAAAATTACAAAAAGAGCAGCGATTTCTTCTTCCCGGCCTGCTCTTCTTCCTCCGTAAGATGCTTCGCTCTTGGCGTCGTTCTGTGAGAAGTGGGCACGTACGCACACAAGTATTCTCATCATCATCAACCTGACTACACCCCTTGCAGGGCAAAGGCCTCGCCCATGTCTCTCCAGTTAACCCTGTCCTTTGCCAGCAGCGGCCACCGTATCCCCGCAGAGTATCCTATGACCTGTCATGTTACATGCTGTGGCCTATGACCTGCCATTTTACATGCTGTGGTGAAAGTAATGCATGATACATAGTGATGATGCTCACAGTCGTCGCGGGCCTAGAACGACACGACACTGCATCGCCTTCCGCGTCGTAGTCTCCTCTTTCGCAATATTATTACAGGACACCGATGATGATGATGATGATGATGATGATGATGATGATGATGATGATGATGATGCACTGAGGTTTAATGATCGTCACCTCATCAGTCCTTGTTTTTTGTTTTTTTCGTGATAGTCTTGGACTTCTTCAGGACCCACCCAGATAACAGTGCGTAATATTTAAACTATTTACAGACATCTAAAGCGCTAAGTTTGGCCGACGGATGATAACCATTAAAAAAGGGGGGAAGAAATTAAAGGCTCCGAGGGTTAAGAGCACAGTTTGGGTTGCATATTCCCGCATCTCGGATAAATGCGAAGACAAGAAGGAAGAGATCGGATACCTGTTAAAACTCTCGCGCCTCACGCGGCATACGTGCCCAGGAACTGCGTTCAGCGGAGGACCTCTGGCGAACGCGTCGTGCCTGCTGCACATTGTTCCGGCCCTCAAGGCTTGCCTCTCCACCCCTGGACGATAGCGACGGAAGTCATACCACGCTGCCCCCCGGCATATCGCGACGCGACGACAGTTCGGCACACCCTTAATACGAACCCGAGGCCGCCGGTGAGCTGCGGGGTGGACAACTTTCGACGCCTGGTGCAGGTGCGGAGCCTCTCTGCTTGGAGCCTGGCGCAGAAGCCGTGGATTCTGCCGAAAGGTGGAGCGTTCCCAGTCTTCTGTAAGCTGCTGTTTTGCTTCCTGCTGAAATGGTGCGCCACTACCCTTCCAGGATCGGGCTGCAGCATTCTCGATCGCCCGGGAGCCTCTCCGCCCCAACCTGTGTGCTGTCAGAGTGGTCAGTGGCCTACGACGGGACGTGCGCTGCCCATGCTGAGACCGCAGGGTTGCCCCATCTTGCCGGCGCACCGGACAACGCTCCGCAGTTCTTCCAGGTACTGAAGCACCACCACGGCTTAAAGAGTAAGAAAGAGAACATCGCTAAGCTCATTCAGGGTGATATGCCTCGCCCTGAAAGTAAACAAGAGACGGGCCAGCTGGAACGTCATGCTGGGATTGGCGTCGACATCACACGCAACGTGCTCGTTGTCAGTACCCAGCGAATAGTGGTGCTGATCTTACACGACCAGCACCAGTATAAACACTACCAAGTCGTGCTCCTGGCTACTCCCCTCTTTGCCACTCGGATGTCGGCTCTACGTGCATGTTATGCACTTGCACCTCTCGCCCTCAACAAGGTCGAAAGACCGGAGAAGTCTGCGCTCCTGCTGGAAGATCTCGTCCAGGGCGCTGCTCGTGCCTGCCGCCTCTCGACCAACCCCGCGGCGGTGTTGATGGATGCGCGCCTTCCGTCTGACCTCCAAGATGTGCAAGAACCAGTGGGCCGCGCCCAACGCCAGCCCCATGCCGCTGCTAGATCCCTTCTTCCTGAGATAGACCATCCCGATGATGCACCAGGGACGCTTTCACCATCCTGCGTCTCTGGCATCGGAGATTACGAGGAAGAACTTGTGCACACTCTGCTGGGTCTCGTCCAGGCAGCTAGTCGACCGCACCGCCCTGTGGCCTGTCCTGCTGGTGGCTCCCCTGCAGCGCCTTCACCATCTGGCTTCCCCGTCAAAAAAGAAGCGGAAGAACTCGTGTGCCTTGCCGTGCAAAATGAGCACGCCACGGTCGCGTAGTTGACATACAGCGGGACGACCGGGCCCAGCGCAGAGTATCTCAGCGAGCAGCAGAGCAACGGACGCCTGCGCCTGCCTCATCTTCGTTGTGGCTGCGCGGCGACCGCATATAATGGGAAGATGAACGTGTGGAGTGACCGAAGATACACTGCGCACATCAGTCGCCGCCGCCACAACGTGATGGTGCTATCGCAGCGCTGGATGCTCTACTGGTTCCCATGTGATTGCTCTGAACCCGCTGCATTGATTTTTGGTAGAGCGGCGGACATATATCGTCCTCTTCGCGGCGGTCTAAAAAATTGTAACACTGCTGTAGTTTTCTTTAGAAGACACTGAAATTTACTCTCGTGACTTTGTCGTCGGCCAACTGGCTCCGGGTGCATTGTATGATGCTCACTTTCCGCATGGGAAGCGTTGGTCTTAGTGTCTGCATACGCCATGCCGCCAGTGCGACAGCGATGAACGCTCCGACCACGCGCTCCCGAACGATAGACAGCGCCTTGGGACGCTAGTGAGTTTCCATAAACGGGCCCAATGGGCGTATTCTTAATCGCCAGACGTATGTTCCTTATATCTCTGTCTTTTTCAGTTAGTCATATGACCTGCCTGCACTGACATCTAAGTGCATGCCGACGGGTACAGTGCAGTGTTTTGCCGCGAACTTTCTGTATACCGCTCAGTGACCTCAGAGAATTGCGTTCTGTGGCGCAGTTTAGAGTCAAGTAATCACGATTTAGCTGGAGATCTCTCTGCTGCGGAACCAGCAAACCATGCTAGATCAGTCGCCAATTGTCACTTGTTGTCAATAGGCATTTTGTGCTCTAGCTTCCCAGAAACGTGTAGAATAACTGAAAGGTCAAAACTTCCATACGGTGTCTATGGGTGGGTCGGCGGCTTCTATTTAGGAAGCCAGCGCTAAGAACCCAGACATTTAGTACAGGCAGCGCAGTAGCTACAAGAGCGCAGAATTCTATTGAGTACATGATCCCCAAAATTTGCTGAGAGGGGATTTCCATCTCCTGGACTTTGTTTCGTGCGTACGCTGGCTTACTTTACCAGAGAGTAAAAGAATGGACATTAGGAATTTCATACGGGGGTGGTTTGTTGAATCAGCTAAATTGTGTGGTAGTTCGACTCGAAATATTGCGATAATTCTGACGCACCGTGCGCTGGGCTTTAAATGGTAAGTCCCGAGGTTTCTTAACACAGCACATAAGAATAAGCAAACGCATGAGCGAACAGTAAGCAAACCGGACAGCATGTTGCATGTTTTCACTGCTGCGCCCAACCCTCGTTAGTCTATGATGAGGCAGCCAGCTTGCGCTTGTCCTGCGTGCGAGTAAACTATGAGGAAACGCTAAAACTGTGGCTACCATACAGCGCCTTCCTCCTTCAGCGAAGCCCATGATTAGGCGGTGACTACTCGCTGGTCGCTTAATACAATGCATACGACGCCGTGTTGCAAAATCGAAAAGAACTGGAATGGGCCTATTTTAAGTGGGCATATATGCTTGTTCATGACAGCGATGAGGATTTCAGCGCCGACAGCTGTGCTTGGTACTTCCTCCAGCGTATAGGAAATGTTGAAGGGTTTACCTTTTGCTTCAGAACAGTTGACGCACGATTGCGAAGAACGGCAGTTGTAGGGATAACAACAGGGAAGGGGTGAATAATGTGTTTTTTGTGTATTTTGCGAACTATTTTTATCTATGTGGTATGTCACATGCCCAGCTACCCTTATCGCCTTCTTATGAGCATATCTCCCTCCGACTGCCTGGAACGCTTGGCTTACCTGTAGGGCCAGTTTGATCAAAATCTGGCCCAGGAAGTTTTCAGCACAAAACGGCTGTCTTCTGAATAAAGCCAGTTCTCTGTGCCCAGGTTAAGAGCTCACCTTGTTCGGGTGGGCTTTCATGGGTTTAGGGGTATAAATCTACCGCTATCATTACTTCGTTTCTGAGGAGGCCGATATCCCTCAGTGTTCCTCGCGACTGCTTTGTTCCTTGATCGTGCTTGACTGTGTGCCTGCCTACTTGCCGCTGCTAACCCCGCCCTTAAATGCGACAGTCAAAAGATGCAGTGCAAAGTGCTGTCAAGATACCAGCCAACCGTCAACGCATGGGATTGGCCGTTCGTGAATTTGATTCCTAGCCTCTTGTCTTGCCCCGCCGCGGTGGCTCAGTGTTTAGGGCGCTCGACTACTGATCCGGAGTTCCCGGGTTCGAACCCGACCGCGGCGGCTGCGTTTTTGTGGAGGAAAAACATCAAGGCGCCCGTGTGCTGTGCGATGTCAGTGCACGTTAAAGATCCCCAGGTGGTCGAAATTATTCCGGAGCCCTCCACTACGGCACCTATTCTTCGTTTCTTCTTTCACTCCCTCCTTCATCCCTTCCCTTACGGCGCGGTTCAGGTGTCCAAAGATATATGAGACAGATACTGCGTCATTTCCTTTCCTCAAAAAACCAATTATTAATTATTATTAGCCTCTTGTCTTTCGTTGCCGATTCCGAAGTTAACGATGTCTTTCCTCAACTGCATACCTTTCTTTTTTTCTTTTTTTCAGCGATGAGTGATACGTGCTGTATTGTGATGAGAGAGATACAGCCATTTCCGTTGTCATTTTCGAGGGCTGCTTGTTTTGTTTTTTTCAAGGTCGGTTGCCAGCCCCAGCAATTGACGCGCAAAACTATAAAGCTCGCTATGCGACAATATTGCCTACATGTCACATAATCATGCTCATAAATCGAACTTGCTACCACAGAATGCTGTCAAATTTGACCCGTGTGCAGGATTCGTTCCTGCTATCCAGTGAAACTGCAAAATGTCGAGCACATTTGCTAGCACCACACGGTCAGTGTCTTCCGCACAATAATGTCAATTAAATAAATATAGTTTACTACAGCGATGCGAACTCATTGGTAGGCAGGAAATGGTCTTTTTCTTGTTATGCTGTAGAATAATATATCTGAAAGTGGACGAATCGAGGAACCTACAAATCGGTCTTGTTGACCTTGGTGCAGACGGCAGTCGTACAAAAACATAAACAAAAGCAAAAAGGAGAAAATTACTCAAAAAACGTATTCACCTCATGTTGTAAAGTTTATTAGAAATACGAGGAAATTTTTAAGTTGCGAGATGCGTGAATTTAGATATAGACCTTTTGAGGAAAGATCTCAGTCACATTCTCCTTCTTATACTAGAGAAGTTATTCCATCTGCAGGTTCATTTGGTGCGCCACATGTTCCCTGGTATTCTGGCGGAACAGAGGCACGCCACATCGAAGTGCGGCATATGGTTATATTACCAACATCGCAGTTACCACTTAAATTAAAGTAAAATTTCGCACTCCATACTCATATCCAAGGTCTCCACGGAAGTTCGTCTGGTCAGGCATGGATACTGAACGAGTTGAAGGTTCCGTTCTAATTGTAGATAGATAGATAAAGAGGAAGAGGGAAAGGCAGGTAGGTTAACCAGAAAGGGGTTCCGGTTGGCAACCCTGCACTGAGGAAGAGGAATTAGGGGACTAAAAGGAGAAAGAGAGAAGGGGAAAAAGGCATAACACACACGCACGCACAACGCTGTCACAATTTGTCACTCAATCCAGTCGCTCTCAAGTTGGCAAAGAGTGCCTTGTATGCTTGAGAGCAGTCGACTGCTGTGGCCACGGACCGAGGGTCTTTTGCTCTGTTAATGGGCGAGGATCGAGGCGGTCCAGGGCACAACACAGTGTATGTCTTGCGCTCGCAAATGCAGGGCACTCACAGAGAAGATGAGCGATGGTCTCCTTACCACAACAGCTTTCACAGGCAAGACTGTCGGCCATCCCCATCCGGAAAGCATAGTGGTTGGTAAAAGCAACACCGATCCATAAAACGGCATAACAATGTTGCTTCGCGACGTGCTAATTTACATGGAAGAAGGTGCAGTCCAGGGTCCAGTGCCTTGAGGCGAAGGTTGCAAAACTCTCCTGAAAGAGTGAGCTCGAGCGCCAAAGGGCGAAGCCCACACGCAGCGTCATGTCTTGATATTGGGATCCTCACTAGATGTCCGTCGTTGTGAGCAGAACGAGCAGCCGCATCGGCCTGGTGATTGCCGTTAATACCACAGTGTCCTGGCAGCCATTGAAATATGATGTCATGACCTTTGGATACGGTGTCGTGGTACAGTAGACGGATCTCAGCAACAAGTTGTTCCTGCGTCCCGCGGCGTAGCGCTGCTTGCAGGGCTTGAAGGGCTGCTTTAGAGTCGGTGAAAACCGTCCAGTCATGTGGAGGTTCCTGACTGATGAACTCTACTGCAGCCCGTAAGGCTGCGAGTTCCGCACCAATTGGAGATGCTGAATAGGTCGTGTTCACTTTCATGAAGATGGATCTGGCCGGTATCACCACAAAGCCCGCAGAAGTGGTCGACTGAACTGATCCATCTGTGTAAACATGTATGCGGTGACTGTGGTAAGAATGCAGGTGATTCAATGTCAGTTGTTTGAGAGCGGGCCGTGATACGCCAGCTTTCATAGTAATTCCAGGAATATAGAGGTGAACCCGAGGTTCATGAAGATTCCATAAGGGTGAGCACGGTCTTGACGCAGGGGTGAACTCCGATGGAAGATATGCGCGATGGGCTTCAATGACTTTGGCGAATCCAGTACGCTGCCTAATTATTGGGAGTGTTGCGTGTTGATGACAGGGAACCCGTGTGAGGCGCCGAATATGTGTTCTCATGGTGTCAACAGCAATGCATGTAGTAACAGGACGTTTCCGGGCAACAAGAACAGTTGCTGCTGTTGATGCACATTTAGGCAGTCCAAGGCAGATACGGAGAGCTTGGCCTTGCACACTTTGAAGAGTCTTGATATTTGTCTTTCTAATGAAACTGAATATCGGAAGACTGTACAGCATCTAGCCCAGAAATAGGGAACGGTACAGTTGCAGCATCGAGCGCACTGACGCGCCCCAGGAATTTCCCTCTAAAGGTAACTGTTCTAATTGTAACTGTCGGTTATACTTTCCCGGACATATCCGAAATTAGGCATGCACACGCAGGGACGCACACAGAGAATGTTTCATTGATGAAACCGTTATATACTTTGCACGAAGAGACTACCGAATCGACTTGATATTTTGCTGTAATACGCAACATTGTTAAATAAATAAATAAATGTAGCTACGGTATTTAGCTCAGACCAGTCATTTTCTCCAATACGTTCTGCAGTACGCTGTTGCACTTCCGAGGTGTACAATATCTCCCTTGCAAAGAAGAATGTGTGTGCGCGACCGCTCGTCGTTGGTTACGTTTTTTTAGGTATTTATCCCGTAAGAATTTATTGTTTTTGTAGGGTCGGAAAAAGCAAGTGGGATCGATACTTCCAAACGTAGCTACCTGGCCGCACGACAATGCAAGGTCATACACATTCGTCTGGTTCGTCCCCGATTGTTATCCACGAACGACAGAAAAACCATGGTCTGCGCATCGATGCAGAAGAAAAAAGCCACTAAAGAAAAAAGGTGATCTGTCTCTTTGGCATGTCCCAATAGCGTTTTAAATACCCTGAATGTGTGAGACTTCCTGAAGCTGCACCCATCTGTACAACTGTATTATGGCCATTAACCCAAATATTCTTGTCATGTAAGAACTCATTCTCATTCCAGTGCTGCCTTCGCCCTGCATTACTCCGTATCTAATGGGTAGGGAACAAATATTTTTATTGTGTTGTTGTTGTGCCAGTTCATAATAGGACAAGGAGGAGTGGCCACACAAAGCCTGATATCACCGGGCAGAATGTAGGCACAGAGAAAAAAATAAAAAAGAGCAGCGATTTATTCTTCGAGGCCGGCTCTTCTTCCTCCATAATGTGCTTCATTCGTGGCGCCGTTCTGTGAGAAGTGGACCCGTACGCACACAAGTATTCTCATCATAATCAGCCTGACTATGCTGTAAAAAAATCGCTCCTATTTATGGCAAAAGGTGCTGGTAAATTGTTGCCGGGGGCTTTCCACCTTATTTAAATTATATGTGCTGTAAAAATATTGGCTCTCCGTAGAAAGTAATACGGAAAGATGTCGTACAAATAATGCAGGTTACGTGAAAGGAATATGGAGAAAGGCCATAAAAATAATGCACGGTTCCTAAAACATAAAACGGAGCAGTCATTTTTTAAAATTTGAACTCTTCAGTAATTTCTATAATGACAGTACTTTATTCATGAATCGTTGCCCCGTAATTATAAAACAAGTAGTTCATTTTGTGTTCACGACATTTCCAGGGATTCAAAACTAGAGTTTTATTCCAGATATTCCATGTAAACACTTCACGAGCTGAAGTATTCCGAATTCCTGTGTACAGAATGGGATGCGCATGCATTCATAAAAAGCTGTGTTGTAAGTTGAAAAAATAAAAACGCTGTACATGGTGAGCATAAAGTATATATTTGCTACAGCAGTCATGATGAAATGCTCAGAAAAAACACAACATTAGTTCAGTCTTGCACCACTCTTTTGACTCTTGTGCTGTTGTTGCATTCAACTGAAGTATGCAGTGGTGAGTGCCCCTCATAGGACGCCCTTCATCGAATGGCGTCCTCTGGTTCTCAAGATGTCGTGGCTAATCCTCTAAATGGTATGAGCCGTGACGCCTTGACGATTGGCCTACGCTATTGGCTGGAGAGACTCCTATGAGGGGAATTGGCTGCTGTGTTCTCAAGTTGCATATGACTTTTGTACGCCACATGAGTTCATTCTGTTCCCTGCAAAACAAAAACATGCACAGTCCACTCTGCAATGAGCAGTGCAGTGCAAGTTGCTTTCACAAAGCAACTCTGCTGTTTTCCTTTGGTATGCCATGACTGACAGACAATATAGCTGAGTTTTCAGATAAAATATGCGCAAATGAATGCAACAGCTGGTTACCCAAAGAAAAATACTGCTCTAAGTTTTCAGCAGAGGACTAGTATGCAACATGGTTGTGCAGACTACTAGTTGAAGCTAACTCCGCAAATGCTAAAGAGGAAAAATACCTAATATTATTTCTTTATACATTAAGGGTATAGAACATGCCTCATCTACAATGGGTGAACAATGGGATGGGATGAAAATGCATATATAAACTCCTCTACAAAAGAAGTGCACAGAAAGCCCAAAACACAAATTTGTGGGTGGCCCTTTACATTTATTTATTTATTTATTTATTTATTTATTTATTTATTTATTTATTTATTTATTTATTTATTTATTTATTTATTTATTTATTTATACATGTACCTACATTCTCCCGCAGGGGCGTTACAGTAGGGTGATGTACCACAGTATTCTTCATACATTAGCGCCGAGGAAACAAATATATAAACAAGTAAAACAATAATAGAGGATAATTCAAGCACTCCGAAAGGACATAGCAAGAGCATGGAACAAAATATTAGCGGAAATGAACAATGTGAATTGAATGGAAATACATGGCAATGTCGCCGCGCACACTAAAAATTTTCTAAGTTTAAAACATGGTAAAGTGAACGAATGTTTCCCCACTATGTCGACATAAGACCCCAGCATACATACAGACAGAAAGCCGACATACAGACTGCTAAAATCAGCGTTAAACCACAGCAGCCTTTAGCGCAACAGAAAATTCTGAATCGGATGTTGCCCCAGCTATGTCGTGGTGAAGATTATGCTATGCACTGATTGTGCATGGAAAAAATAAATGTGCGAAAACTGAGGTACGCGCTGATATTTCCTTAATCTTACGCGGGTGATCTCGACGCTGGGAAATGTAGTAGGTGGTAAAAGATAAGCACCTTTGCGACAATGAAATATGTATCGTAAAAACGCGAGTCGAAAAAATTCCCCGTGCGATGATACAAGAGGCCATTCTACGCTACTTTTGATGTCACTGATACTGCTAAGACGTGAATAGTTGTGGGATACAGAACGGGCGGCTCAGTTCTGAAGTTTTTTCCAATCTGTTGTTAAGAACTTGCGTATACGTGTTCCATATGACACAAGCGTATTCTACGATTGGGCGGACATTTGTTACATAGAGCAGTTTTTTTCACATATTGTAGAGCATATTTAAAGTTTCGTTTGATAAAATTTAAAGAGCGAGCAGCCTTCAGAGTTAACGTGTCTACATGGCGGTTCCATATGAAGTCGAAGCTAATTGTTACTCCTTGGTATTTTGCCCCACTTACTTGAGAGATCATTTCAGTGTTTAAATAGTAATGTGTATTGATCGGTTTATGCTTTCGGGTAAAACGAACTTGCTTGCATTTAGACACCTTTAGATTCATAAGCCAGGAGCGACACCAGGATGAAATACAGTTGAGGTCATTTTGAAGTTCTATCCAGCCCGAATCATGTTTTATTCCTCGGTACAAGACGCAATCATTAGCATACAATCTAATTTTGGAGGTTATACCGTAGCGAATGCCATTTACGTAGATCATAAACAGTAGTGGGCCGAGAACTGTCCCCTGGGATACACCTGGAAGCACGGAAACGTCTGTCGACTGGGATCCATTAATCAAGACCTTTTGACTGCGTCCTGTCAAATAGTTTTGTATCCAGCAAAGAATATTGAGCGGCAAGCAGAGAAAAGATAACTTGTGCACAAGCCTAATAAATATTGTAAAGATATGATCTCGTTTTAAGTGCCATATAAAACCTATTATCAGATATGTGCAGATACATAACTTTCCCCAGAGGAGTAACTTATGCTGCATACAAAGTGAATGTGTCTAATGGTCAAGACATCTGTTAATTCCATGCATTACCGACATTTAAGCACAAGTTGAAAGCATCACTGAGGAGCAAACGTCGACTTACATCTTGAAGCCGTAGTTTGTTTACAAGGTTCATAATTTCTGACGGCACAGATGTCCTGGAACATTTAACATCTTTCCGCCTGCTTCCATTCAGCGGGTTTTTGTCAAAGTGCTTGTAGGCAAAGGAAAAGAAGCCATGCTTTACATTAGTGTCCTTTGCATCAACCATTTTTTAATGTTATTTTCTCACTAGATTAATCCTTTAATACGTGTTCACCGCTCAAAAATGTAAACACAGATATAGGTCTCAAAAGTATCATTATGCACATCGCCCGCAGGAAAGCGTGTGTGTGTGCAGACCATGTGTATATAATTTGCAAGACACCTTTTTGTTTGCACTCTCCTCTGCAGTGTCTGCTTAGGGATTTAAATGACTTAAATAAACAAGCAGCACTTTTGAAGAATCACCAATGTTTATAGTGGTGATATCGAAACCAAATATTCAGAAATGTCTACATCGAACACACCAATTATCCCCTTAAAAATCTTCTGTAAAAGTACAGGGAAGTCGCTATGTATACCGAATTCCTATTTCCTAACGGCGCTCTTCAGTCACTTTCCGTGCGCACAGACGGTTCGGTGATGCGGTTTTGGGAACCTTCTGATAGTGCTAGCACTGTAAAACCGCATGCAGAGGTTAACGTGGCATGTGCTTGAGGGTGGCCTTAGGTGTCGTGCAGTCACTTCTCATGCCACATCACTGTTATGCTGTGAAGTCAAGCTAACTAAAGGCTAGTGTCTAGAGGCGGCCCTCACTTGCTTCGCTGCTGAAGGCGTTGCGGGAGGGAGCCAACTGTGTCTTCATTTTAATGAATGATTATGCAATTTACGATGCAACGGCAACAGAATTGGACCTTTTAAAAGAAACAGTCCCTAAGTACCGCACGCTGCAGTTTTGATACTAAGCAAGTTAGGCCGACCAATGCCTAGCGAGTGGTGCACTGCCAGCACGCTGGTGGGTGGCACATTACTGCAAGAAGGACATCATTGGCTTGAGTGAAATGTACTCTTGCATCTAGGTCATAGGCAAGCTTATTATTAATACTGTCATGACCGTAGGCAAGGACGAAGTGCTGCGCATGTAAGACGACGAGGACGAAATGTGTGTTCCGGCATTGGGCTGCTTGCCAGTTTGTTGCTCGGATCTTTGGTGGGCTCACCCTGTACATGCCTTCAATCTTTTTTTGTAAATATATTTTCCTCATTACGTTACATAATATCAAATTATTCTGCATTCTCTTTCGAGTTCAATATATCCCGGTTCGACTGCAATACAGCTTTTTTCTCATGCCAGGAAGTTGATACGTCAGTATTCAGGCTTAGTTATGTCTCCATAATTGAGCTCAAGTATATCCCACAGAGCTGACAGTTATATCAGCATCAGACACAACTAGCCTGCCCAGTCATAGTTCATCTCCTTAAGGTGCAGAATGTGGACACATGTGAGCAAATTAATTTCCTGTTGGTAGCTGTTCTTTGGAAGAGCTGTGCAGTAAATTGTGTATGCAAAGAAAAGTATAAGAGGCAGATGTAGCAGTGGACAAATGACGTAAAGTAACTATTGTGTGCATGAGAAGCTTCAGATGCCAAAGATGTATGCTGTCAAAGGCTGCAGTGACCTCCTCTGTTCTATACCAGCAATATAGTACGAAAAGCAGTGGCCGGATTTTACACTGAGGACCTATGAGAAATAATTAACCAAATAAAGCTGTTCGTGCTGTTCCTAAGAACACTTGGCAAATTTTTTAGCATTATCACAATGGTGTAAAACAGATGGTCGTACAGCAGCCTGTGATGCAGTGATGCTGCAAAGAGCCAAGAATATGCACGTGCACTCAAATTGCTTGCAAAGTGCTTGCCATTTTCATCCTGTTTTTCCGCTCTGCTATGTCACACAACACTGTACGGCTGTTGCTCAGTGCTGTAGTGGTACTGTTAAAGAACTGGCCGTGTGTACATCAGGTTCAGCTTGCCAAAGCAGTGCAATGCATACGTGGAGGCACACAGGAAAACTATGCATTAGGAACTGCAACCTACACCAGGCAAGGTGTAGAAAAAAAACAAAAAAGCCAGTCAGTGGTCGGTACATAAAACACATTTTCAGCGCAGAAAAATATCCTAGAAAGCAAAATGCTGCTGATTAAAATGGCTGCAAGATCTGCGAACATTATCCTGTCAGAATTACTAGGAAAAGAAGTTGGCCCCAAAGACTTTAAACATGGGGCACTCACCTTTGTACTAATTCGAGGGTTATGGCAGCACCCTCTGGGTACTCCAGATTCATCATGTAGTATAATATGAAGGCAGTACATGCTGCTTCAGTGAAGTCCCTCGCTGCTGAGAAAATGATTTTGTTCTCACAACAAAGCACTTTTCGCTGTATATGCTTCCTGTAAAATGAAGAGCCACACTTAAAAGACTTGAAAATTTTGAATTCACGCAGTGTTTATTCCTTTTTTGCTGACTCCTGAACCATTATTTATTTTTAAATAAAAGTATAAGAAGCCAATTCCTAGCAATGGCAAACAGAAGAAAATAAGATTAGACTATTGGCTGGAGGGAAAGTCGTTACGGTGGTATATTAATTCCATAGTAATTTGTTAAACACAGGATAAGGCCCATGCTAGAATTTTACCTTCGAGATGAAATCTAGTCCTCAATTACAACTATGAGGCATGATACCTGGGCAGGTGTTATCTTCGGTGCTAGAAGAACGTCAGTTATTTGCTTTAATGTAAGCATAAGGTGCCAAACTGGATCATCTATGTCCGCCACTTTGGTGCCAATGTAGAGAGGCTGCAGCTTAAGCAGAGCGCAATTTTGCATTGCATTCACAGAAAGCTTAAAGCCCTGGCTGAACACTTTTGCACGCTTATTGCGCAAGCCAAGGTTTTTATATTTCATTGTTGATATCCTGTTGTTCGGGTAATCATATGTGAACAAGGATTTCTTGTTCACAAAATAATGAATATACAATGCCACATCATGCTTAACCATCCCCTCAATGAGGTCATGTGCAATGCATGGCGGCAGTCTAGAATTACACACATGAAAAAACTTAAGGGCATGGAATGAAGGCTGTTCAACAATACCACCGTTACTGTTAGTTGAGAAACTTCCTGCAATGCTCCCGACGCATTCATCATAATGCTGAGGCGTTCACTTTCCCCAGTCGCAAGAGGTTGCTGCTCAAAATCAGAGCGAGTAGCAAGGCAGAACCGGCAAAAGTAAGTGCTTGTGCTAAAATTCCGTGCAAAGCCACCAATGCCATGACTGCCAAGATTGTCTCCCATTAGAAAGTCTAGCCGCACATCATGAGGGGCTCCACTGATCAAATCTCCTGACCTCTCAAGAGCGACCATGTCCTTTATCAATGGCTACAACACCTTTGCCAACCCAAATTCCTTGATATCCTACTGGCGGCAAAACAAAACCATTTGCGTGGCTTCCACACAAGACCTGCAGTACAAAGGCACATTTCCAAGTGTCAGGTACACATCTAAAAGCTTAAAATCTCCCTTCGCAGAGCCTAGAGGATTTGCAATTTCAAATTCATCTTGATATCACAAAATTCGTTTCAATTTACCATCCCTGTTTTAGAAAGGCTCACATGAAATGTAATCTTCCAACCATTCTTCAGAAGTCGTATTCTTCTCACTGCTTACTTGAGACATCGAGAATTTCGTGAGGCTTTCAGCTGGCACATAGTGATATATAGACTCATTATTCTATCAGTTGAGGCTTAGAGACACTTCCACGGTTCCATAAAGTTTAATTTTTTTTATAGAATCTGCGGCGGCAGTATGATGACCTCAGAGTTGTAGACATCCCACTATGAAGCGCGCCTTTTGCAAACACTGATCCAATTTTCACAAGTACGTCTTCTGGAACGTCAACCCCGCCCTCCAGTGAAATCTGATTGCTCAAGCTATGCAATGTATCAATCTCCTTAACTATGGTTTGTACTGTGCTTGCTGGCAAATGATGTTCCGTTTCCAGTTTTAGCAGAAACTGGACAAGGTGGGTAGTGAAGAGGTTGCTACTTGAGGGGTTGCTAGCACTGGCCCCCACGCTACATACACTATTTGTATCAGTGGCTGAAGACTGTCAACTGTCGTCATCTTCTGCCATGCTCTCTGGCTCCAATTCCATATGAGCAGCAGAGGGCTACGTGCTTTCTAAAACGCCTCTACCGTTTTGGTGGTACATTGAGACAAGTGTTCTGAATGAACCAGCTGTTCTCAACACACCCAGTAAAGGGGCGCACAACTGCTTCAGCTGAGCTGCTCAAATGGCCGGCTACATGACACAGAAATTGAGAGGCCGCTATCAGAGTCAAGGCGTGGTCTCTTATGGTGCCTCGAGAGATAGCTCCAAAAGCTACCATAATTACTAAACACAGCACCACATGAACCGACTGGGCAAGGTGCACCAGCCACTACGCTACTATGAAACTTGAAATGGTCGAAGTAGAGTGAGAATGACTGAAAACTGACTACAAACATTACAAGAGGGCATATTTGATTAGTGATGAGTACTAAACACATCTATACAGAAAGAATATGCATCATGAAACATTATAGTCACACTCACCCGTAGCAGTTTGAGTTCCACTGGGATTGCTGATGTGTTCCACAAGAGCCAGAACCACCGCAAGAAATGTTCTTGACGGCTTTGTACAGAAGCACTGATTGAAGCTTCCCATAGCAACTGCTCATCCAATCAGTCCCTCAGAATGAAACTCGGGATCACAGTCGAAGCTGCAGTCCCCAGGGATTCTAAACACGGGCTTGGGAATCAAAGAAAATTAGCAGATTAGGGCGAGTAGTCATTTCCTATATATAGTGTAGTGCACACAGCACGTTAACCTCCACAGCAAAATATATATTGCTTGCTTTGAAAAAGCAATTGCAGAGGGACAGGCTGAAAGTGCCTAAGGAGGCTCATGTCACTCTGCTTCCATCCTGAAGCTAGAGGGCGTACCTCGCCCTCCGAACGAATCATTCGTTGGTCATCAGTGGGAGCTGTTACTGCAAAGCTACCTTCCGTACATTCCTATTTTTTAAACAAACACATGCTTGTAAATTATGAGCGATCATGATGAATATGTACAGATGATGACGATGGTCGCACAGTGTGCTTACAACAGCGCTATTTGAACATAGGCTATACAACAAGAATTGGGACCATGCCTAATCGAGTGCACCAAATTGAAAAGCATCTGTGGTCTCGGGGTTTCTTTGTTTTTCTGCTGTCGCATATCTTTCAGCATCAGCCATATGAAATAGGTAGCACCGGCCATCATTTCCGTGCTCATGACGACTTCGACTTGTAACGCACAAAGGCACTCAACTCAGTTTTTCGATCAGCGTTATTCAAACATAAGTGTACATACTGTGGGAACCGGTTCACGCTTACATTGTTGCCGCTCATGAAGTTTTGGTATGCGGGATTCAACGTTCTGAAGCGACACATGGGCTATGAGTAGAAGTTGGAATTTTTCGTTAGAACTGAAAATGGTCAGTATTGGTCAGCATATAGCTATGGTAGGGTGCAGTTGGTAACACTGGGCCACGGTCTGCAATGCCCTGTATTATTCCGCCGGACAAATGCAACAGCGAACAAAATCAGCTTCTCAATGTCTGACTTTCCTAAAAAAAAGATACCATAATTCTAGAGCCTTAATTTTTTTTCTTGAGGGAAAGGCAGGAAGACGCGGACGTCCAAAATTTGGCTACATATAACTCAGCGTCCACAAAACAAATTTAAAAAAATCTAGCCGGAGGATATTTGTGAAGCAGCATCTTTTAACATACCGCAACTTTAGTGAGAGTCCCTTTCTGAGGCTCTCTAAGTTGTCTCCAACTATAATTGGCTGTTGAGTAAGTCACACAGTGTCAAATTTTATGAGTAAATAGGGAAGCGAGAGTCGTGATGCGACCGCGGCATCGTTACATAAGCACCTTAGGTGTGTGATTTGAGGTATTGCTCCGCTTGCTTACATGCGTCTATGGACCGGAAAAGCCCCACCTCCTCGCCACCTCCTAGCTACATAATGATTTTTTTTTTATTTTTCACCACCTCAGAGCTCAGTCAGTTAAGGGATTTTTTTCTTCTGCCTCTAGGACAGTGACACAAAACCGTGCATGGCCGTCACGAAAAACTATCATGTTCTGGCTGAGCAGCATTTCCATTGCTGCCATCATCACGCAGACCATACTCGTTCAAACCAGTGCGAACACCCAATGACAACGTGTCAGACTAGCTCTTGGAAGTATACTTCCACTTCAGTTTTCGTCTCTCAGGTCTCATTTAATCTCTGCTACATTTTTAATGACGACAACAATTCCTCCTATATGCACCGCTCGAAGTACCACCATCGTCACCTTAATTACTGGGGGAAACACTGTTCAAGCTGACCAAAACGCCGAGAAAGACTCTAAGTGACTTCTGACCACAATGGACTGCCTCATTAAATCAACAAATATAGTTAGTCCTCATTAATAGAAAACAAATAATACCAAAGAAAAATACTTGCGTTCTGGAATAAACACCGAAAAAAGTGTGCCAAATTTTCTTAAACAAAAGCTGAAATGTCCAACAGATAGCTATGCAAGATACTTTAGTGAAAAGCTCCGTGCGCTGACATTGCAGAGCACACCGGCGTAGTCGCATGTTGTGGGATATCTTAACTATGGACTGGTTCTTGAACAGTTCAGAGACACTTTTTAAGGGAAAACAAAAAAAAACGGGACTGTATTACAGAACTGAGTGCACGAAAGGTCTTTGCAGGGCGGTCTACAATTTTCTTCTGACCTGACTCGCCGCTTGTAAGCTGTCTTCGTCATCTTACTCTCCTCGTCGGCCCCCCCCCCCCCCCCCCCCCCCCCCCCCCGAGTTCGCCTAGCGCAGGAGCCGTCTCGAATTAACCGCGGACGTGCCATGTACGGCCGTGCGGTGTCTATGCGGAACCTCGCTTTTGTTCCCTCCATTCGCGTTCGTGGCCACCTCTGAAAGACGCCAATATTTCTCGCCAGGCTGCAAACCCGTGACGAGAAGACAGCCGAGCTATGTGCCTATACTCTGGTGTTAGGACTGTTTACATCTGACGCGAGATGGGCATTATTATTTTTATTTCTTTTTAACCTCCCCACACTATATAGTCTCACGGCGGCCATCGACTGTGCTGATCACCGCTGCCTGAACTGTCTCACGTGGATCGCCAAGACGCGACGACCAGCCGGCACGGTAACCGGGGCTTTATGTCTTAAGATCCGCGAAGGAGCGAAGTGCACACAAAGCGGCGGGTAAAACAAGACGCGCGCTGGGGCGTTGTGCGTGGCTCGCTCTCATGGACGGCCTTGTTATGGATCCGATGTGTATTTACTACATGAACAAATAGCAAGGCTGGCGCAACGCGTCGCGAAGCGAGCACGTTTATGGCTCTCAACGCGGGAACCGGCGCTATGAAGGCGATGCAGCACCGCCGCACACCACATCTGCTAACGCTACCAAACTGACCCTTACCTTGTCGCGAAGAACAGAATGCTCCAAAAGGAAGCAGGCTCACTCCGGGCTGCTCGTTGAGGAGAAAAGGTCGTCCCGAGGTGAGTGCAAAGACTGCGTTGCTTTGAGGCGGGGAACGAAGAGACGTGCACACCAAACAACGCGCTCTATATTGGCGACGCCATGTACAATATAGCCAAACTTTTCCTTCCTTCATGACCATAGCCAAGTTATAGCCAAGTCATGCCGCCAAATTCTAAAGCGCACATGGATAAATGGAAGGAAGATAGCAGCGTCTCCTTCGATGTGGGGTGGTCGCAGATGCTTTTGGGCTCTTTTACTGTTCGGATCAACGTTCCTAGACTGTGGAAGGACAAAATACGGACCGAATACGGACGAATCGTCTGTTTTCGCCAAACGGCAGAACCTACTTAAGGACGATTCCCCCAAAAAGTTACAGAATTTTTTGCAGTGATATATATATATATATATATATATATATATATATATATATATATATATATATATATATATATATATATATATATATATATACTTTGCGGGGATACGGTGGCCGTAACTGGCAAAGGACAGGGTTAACTGGAGAGACATGGGCGCGGCCTTTGCTCTGCAGTGAGCGTATATATATATATATATATATATATATATATATATATATATATATATATATATATATATATATATATATATATATGTATATATATATATATATATATATATATATATATATATATATATATATATATATATATCACTGCAAAAAATTCTGTAACTTCTGTAGCGTGTGTATATATATATATTTATATATATATATATATATATATATATATATATATATATATATATATATATATATATATATATATATATATATATATATATATATATATATATATACGCTCACTGCAGAGCAAAGGCCTCGCCCATGTCTCTCCAGTTAACCCTGTCCTTTGCCAGTTACGGCCACCGTATCCCCGCAAAGTATCTTAGGACCTTTCATGTTACATGCTGTGGTGAAAGTAATGCATGATACATAGTGATGATGCTCACAGTCGTCGCGGGTCTAGCGCGACTCGACACCACATCACCTTCCACGTCGTAGACTTCTCTCTCGCAATATTATTCCTGGACAGCGATGATGATGATGATGATGTCCTGAGGTTTAATGATCGTCACCTCATCAATCTTTCTCGTTTTTTTTGTTTTTTTCGTGATCGTCTTGGACTTCTTCAGGACCCACCCAGCTAACAGTGTGTAACATTTAAACTATATACCAGACATCTAAAGCGATAAGGTTGACTGACGGATGATAAATATTAAAAGAACAAATGGGGAAGAAATCAAAAGGCCCAAAGGGTTAAGAGCGCAGATTGGGTTGCATATTCCCGCCCTCTCAGATTAATGCGAAGACAAGAAGGAAGAGATCAGATGCCTGTTAAACTCTCGCGCCTCACGCGGCATACGTGCCCAGGAACTGCATTCGGCGGAGGACCTCTCGCGAACGCGTGGTGCTTGCTGCACATCATTCCAGCCCTCAAGGCTTGCGTCTCCATCCCAGGACGACACCGACGGAAGTCATACCACGCTGCCCCCCGGCATATCACGACGCGACGATGGTTCAACACACCCTTAATACGAACCCGAGGGCACCGGTGAGCTGCGGGGTGGACAACTTTCGACGTCTGGTGCAGTTGCGGAGCCTCTCTGCTTGGAGCCTGGCGCAGAAGCCGTGGATTCTGCCTACAGGTGGAGCGTTCCTGGGCTTCTGTAAGCCGCTCTTTTGGTTTCTGCTGAAATGGTGCGGCACTACCCTTCCGGGTTCGGGCTGCAGCATTCTCGACCGCCCGGGAGCCTCTCCGTCTCTCCCTGTGTACAGTCAGGTAAACAACACGCGGGCCAGGTTGAACGTCGTGC